>NW_027182342.1:300000-594000 GCF_040938575.1 Ambystoma mexicanum | reverse complement strand
CCAAACCTGAGACCCTTCCTATGGCCTGAGATGTCATATGCAACTCCTTCCCATTCCAATCCTGAGACCCTTCCTATAGCATTAGATGTGATATCTCAATGCTTATACCAAATCTGAGACCCTTCCTATAGCATGAGATGTGATATCCAACTTCTTCCCATTCCAATCCTGAGACCCTTCCTATAGCATGAGATGTGATGTCTCAATTCTTCTAATACCAAACATGAGATCCTTCCTATAACATGAGATGTGATATCCAACTCCTTCCCATTCCAATCCTGAGACCCTTATGATAGCATGAGATGTGATATCTCAATGCCTCTAATACCAAACCTGAGATACTTCTGATAGCATGAGATGTGATATCTCAATGCTTCTAATACCAAACCTGAGATCCTTCCTATAACATGAGATGTGATTTCCAAATCCTTCCACTTCCAAACCTGAGACCCTCCCTTTAGCATGAGATGTGATATCCAACTCCTTCCCATTCCAATCCTGAGACCCTTCTGATAGCATGAGATGTGATATTTCAATGCCTCTAATACCAAACCTGAGATCCTACCTCTAACATGAAATGTGATATCCATCTCCTTCCCTTTCCAAACCTGAGACCCTGCCTATAGCATGAGATGTGATATCCAAGTCCTTCCCATTCCAATCCTGAGACCCTTCCTATAGCATGTGATGTGATATCTCAATGCTTATACCAAACCTGAGACCCTTCCTATGGCATGAGATGTCATATACAACTCCTTCCCATTCCAATCCTTAGACCCTTCCTATAGCATGAGATGTGATTTCTCAATGCTTATACCAAACCTGAGACCCTTCCTATAGCATGAGATGTGATATCCAACTTCTTCCCATTCCAATCCTGAGACCCTTCCTATAACATGAGATGTGATGTCTCAATGCTTCTAATACCAAACCTGAGACCCTTCCTATAACATGAGATGGGATATCCAACTCCTTCCCATTCCAATCCTGAGACCCTTCCGATAGCAGAGATGTGATATCTCAATGCTTTTACCAAACCTGAGACCCTTCCTATGGCCTGAGATGTCATATACAACTCCTTCCCATTCCAATCCTGAGACCCTTCCTATAGCATGAGATGTGATATCTCAATGCTTATACCAAATCTGAGACCCTTCCTATAGCATGAGATGTGATATCCAACTCCTTCCCATTCCAATCCGTAGACCCTTCCTATAGCATGAGATGTGATGTCTCAATGCTTCTAATACCAAACCTGAGATCCTTCCTATAACATGAGAGGTGATATCCAACTCCTTCCCATTCCAATCCTGAGACCCTTATGATAGCATGAGATGTGATATCTCAATGCCTCTAATACCAAACCTGAGATACTTCCGATAGCATGAGATGTGATATCTCAATGCTTCTAATACCAAACCTGAGATCCTTCCTATAACATGAGATGTGATTTCCAAATCCTTCCCCTTCCAAACCTGAGACCCTCCCTTTAGCATGAGATGTGATATCCAACTCCTTCCCATTCCAATCCTGAGACCCTTCTGATAGCATGAGATGTGATATTTCAATGCCTCAAATACCAAACCTGAGATCCTACCTCTAACATGAAATGTGATATCCATCTCCTTCCCTTTCCAAACCTGAGACCCTGCCTATAGCATGAGATGTGATATCCAAGTCCTTTCCATTCCAATCCTGAGACCCTTCCTATAGCATGTGATGTGATATCTCAATGCTTATAGCAAACCTGAGACCCTTCCTATGGCATGAGATGTCATATACAACTCCTTCCCATTCCAAACCTGAGACCCTTCCTATAGCATGAGATGTGATATCTCAATGCTTATACCAAACCTGAGACCCTTCCTTTAGCATGAGATGTGATATCCAACTTCTTCCCATTCCAATCCTGAGACCCTTCCTATAACATGAGATGTGATGTCGCAATGCTTCTAATACCAAACCTGAGATCTTTCCTATAACATGAGATGTGATATCCAACTCCTTCCCATTCCAATCCTGAGACCCTTCCTATAGCATGAGATGTGATATCACAATGCTTATACCAAACCTGAGACCGTTCCTATAGCTTGAGATGTGATATCCAACTCCTTCCCATTCCAATCCTGAGACCCTTCCTATAGCATGAGATGTGATATCTCAAGGCCTCTAATACCAAACCTGAGATTGTTCCTCTAACATGAAATGTGATATCCAACTCCTTACCCTTCCAAACCTGAGAGCCTTCCTATAGCATGAGATATGATAGCCAAGTCCTTCCAATTCCAATCCTGAGACCCTTCCTATGAAATGAAATGTGATATCCAACTCCTTCCCATTCCAACCTGAGACCCTTCCTATAGCATGAGATGGGATATCTCAATGCTTCTAATAACAAACCTGAGACTCTTCCTATAACATGAGATGGGATATCCAACTCCTTCCCATTCCAATCCTGAGACCCTTCCTATAACATGAGATGTGATATCTCAATGCTTATACCAAATCTGAGACCCTTCCTATAGCATGAGATGTGATATCCAACTCCTTCCCATTCCAATCCTGAGACCCTTCCTATAGCATGAGATGTGATGTCTCAATGCTTCTAATACCAAACCTGAGATCCTTCCTATAACATGAGATGTGATATCCAACTCCTTCCCATTCCAATCCTGAGACCCTTATGATAGCATGAGATGTGATATCTCAATGCCTCTAATACCAAACCTGAGATACTTCCGATAGCATGAGATGTGATATCTCAATGCTTCTAATACCAAACCTGAGATCCTTCCTATAACATGAGATGTGATTTCCAAATCCTCCCGCTTCCAAACCTGAGACCCTCCCTTTAGCATGAGATGTGATATCCAACTCCTTCCCATTCCAATCCTGAGACCCTTCTGATAGCATGAGATGTGATATCTCAATGCCTCTAATTCCAAACCTGAGATCCTACCTCTAACATGAAATGTGATATCCATCTCCTTCCCTTTCCAAACCTGAGACCCTGCCTATAGCATGAGATGTGATATCCAAGTCCTTCCCATTCCAATCCTGAGACCCTTCCTATAGCATGTGATGTGATATCTCAATGCTTATACCAAACCTGAGACCCTTCCTATGGCATGAGATGTCATATACAACTCCTTCCCATTCCAATCCTGAGACCCTTCCTATAGCATGAGATGTGATATCTCAATGCTTATACCAAACCTGAGACCCTTCCTATAGCATGAGATGTGATATCCAACTTCTTCCCATTCCAATCCTGAGACCCTTCCTATAACATGAGATGTGATGTCTCAATGCTTCTAATACCAAACCTGAGATCTTTCCTATAACATGAGATGTGATATCCAACTCCTTCCCATTCCAATCCTGAGACCCTTCCTATAGCATGAGATGTGATATCACAATGCTTATACCAAACCTGAGACCGTTCCTATAGCTTGAGATGTGATATCCAACTCCTTCCCATTCCAATCCTGAGACCCTTCCTATAGCATGAGATGTGATATCTCAAGGCCTCTAATACCAAACCTGAGATCCTTCCTCTAACATGAAATGTGATATTCAACTCCTTCCCCTTCCAAACCTGAGAGCCTTCCTATAGCATGAGATATGATATCCAAGTCCTTCCCATTCCAATTCTGAGACCCTTCCTATATCATGAGATGGGATATCTCAATGCTTCTAATACCAAACCTGAGACCCTTCCTATAACATGAGATGGGAATATCCAACTCCTTCCCATTCCAATCCTGAGACCCTTCCGATAGCAGAGATGTGATATCTCAATGCTTATACCAAACCTGGGATCCTTCCTATAACATGAGATGTGATATCCAACTCCTTCCCATTCCAATCCTGAGACACTTCCTATAGCATGAGATGTGATATCTCACTGCTTATACCAAACCTGAGACCCTTCCTCTAGAATGAGATGTGATATCCAACTCCTTCCCATTCCAATCCTGAGACCCTTCCTATAGCATGAGATGTGATATCTCAATGCTTCTAATATCAAACTTGAGACCCTCCCTATAGCATGAGATGTGATACCCAAGTCCTTCCCATTCCAATCCTGAGACACTTCCTATAGCATGAGATGTGATATCTCAATGCTTCTAATACCAAACCTGAGACTCTTCCTATAACATGAGATGGGATATCCAACTCCTTCCCATTCCAATCCTGAGACCCTTCCAATAGCAGAGATGTGATATCTCAATGCTTATACCAAACCTAAGACCCTTCCTATGGCATGAGATGTGATATCCAACTCCTTCCCATTCCAATCCCGAGACCCTTCCTATAGCATGAGATGTGATATCTCGATGCTTATACCAAATCTGAGACCCTTCCTATAGCATGAGATGTAATATCCAACTCCTTCCCATTCCAATCCTGAGGCCCTTCCTATAGCATGAGATGTAATGTCTCAATGCTTCTAATACCAAACCTGAGATCCTTCCTATAACATGAGATGTGATATCCAACTCCTTCCCATTCCAATCCTGAGACCCTTCCTATAGCATGAGATGTGATGTCTCAATGCTTCTAATACCAAACCTGAGAACCTTCCTACAGCATGCGATGTGATATCTCAATGCTTCTAATACCAAACCTGAGACCCTTCCTATAACATGAGATGGGATATCCAACTCCTTCCCATTCCAATCCTGAGACCCTTCCGATAGCAGAGATGTGATATCTCAATGCTTTTACCAAGCCTGAGACCCTTCCTATGGCCTGAGATGTCATATACAACTCCTTCCCATTCCAATCCTGAGACCCTTCCTATAGCATGAGATGTGATATCTCAATGCTTATACCAAATCTGAGACCCTTCCTATAGCATGAGATGTGATATCCAACTCCTTCCCATTCCAATCCTGAGACCCTTCCTATAGCATGAGATGTGATGTCTCAATGCTTCTAATACCAAACCTGAGATCCTTCCTATAACATGAGATGTGATATCCAACTCCTTCCCATTCCAATCCTGAGACCCTTATGATAGCATGAGATGTGATATCTCAATGCCTCTAATACCAAACCTGAGATACTTCCGATAGCATGAGATGTGATATCTCAATGCTTCTAATACCAAACCTGAGATCCTTCCTATAACATGAGATGTGATTTCCAAATCCTTCCCCTTCCAAACCTGAGACCCTCCCTTTAGCATGAGATGTGATATCAAACTCCTTCCGATTCCAGTCCTGAGACCCATCTGATAGCATGAGATGTGATATTTCAATGCCTCTAATACCAAACCTGAGATCCTACCTCTAACATGAAATGTGATATCCATCTCCTTCCCTTTTCAAACCTGAGACCCTGCCTATAGCATGAGATGTGATATCCAAGTCCTTTCCATTCCAATCCTGAGACCCTTCCTATAGCATGTGATGTGATATCTCAATTCTTATACCAAACCTGAGACCCTTCCTATGGCATGAGATGTCATATACAACTCCTTCCCATTCCAATCCTGAGACCCTTCCTATAGCATGAGATGTGATATCTCAATGCTTATACCAAACCTGAGACCCTTCCTATAGCATGAGATGTGATATCCAACTTCTTCCCATTCCAATCCTGAGACCCTTCCTATAACATGAGATGTGATGTCGCAATGCTTCTAATACCAAACCTGAGATCTTTCCTATAACATGAGATGTGATATCCAACTCCTTCCCATTCCAATCCTGAGACCCTTCCTATAGCATGAGATGTGATATCACAAAGCTTATACCAAACCTGAGACCGTTCCTATAGCTTGAGATGTGATATCCAACTCCTTCCCATTCCAATCCTGAGACCATTCCTATAGCATGAGATGTGATATCGCAAGGCCTCTAATACCAAACCTGAGATCGTTCCTCTAACATGAAATGTGATATCCAACTCCTTCCCCTTCCAAACCTGAGAGCCTTCCTATAACATGAGATGTGATATCCAACTCCTTCCCATTCCAATCCTGAGACCCTTATGATAGCATGAGATGTGATATCTCAATGCCTCTAATACCAAACCTGAGATACTTCCGATAGCATGAGATGTGATATCTCAATGCTTCTAATACCAAACCTGAGATCCTTCCTATAACATGAGATGTGATTTCCAAATCCTTCCCCTTCCAAACCTGAGACCCTCCCTTTAGCATGAGATGTGATATCCAACTCCTTCCCATTCCAATCCTGAGACCCTTCTGATAGCATGAGATGTGATATTTCAATGCCTCAAATACCAAACCTGAGATCCTACCTCTAACATGAAATGTGATATCCATCTCCTTCCCTTTCCAAACCTGAGACCCTGCCTATAGCATGAGATGTGATATCCAAGTCCTTTCCATTCCAATCCTGAGACCCTTCCTATAGCATGTGATGTGATATCTCAATGCTTATACCAAACCTGAGACCCTTCCTATGGCATGAGATGTCATATACAACTCCTTCCCATTCCAAACCTGAGACCCTTCCTATAGCATGAGATGTGATATCTCAATGCTTATACCAAACCTGAGACCCTTCCTATAGCATGAGATGTGATATCCAATTTCTTCCCATTCCAATCCTGAGACCCTTCCTATAACATGAGATGTGATGTCGCAATCCTTCTAATAACAAACCTGAGATCTTTCCTATAACATGAGATGTGATATCCAACTCCTTCCCATTCCTATCCTGAGACCCTTCCTATAGCATGAGATGTGATATCACAATGCTTATACCAAACCTGAGACCGTTCCTATAGCTTGAGATGTGATATCCAACTCCTTCCCATTCCAATCCTGAGACCCTTCCTATAGCGTGAGATGTGATATCTCAAGGCCTCTAATACCAAACCTGAGATCGTTCCTCTAACATGAAATGTGATATCCAACTCCTTCCCCTTCCAAACCTGATAGCCTTCCTATAGCATGAGATATGATAGCCAAGTCCTTCCAATTCCAATCCTGAGACCCTTCCTATAACATGAAATGTGATATCCAACTCCTTCCCATTCCAACCTGAGACCCTTCCTATAGCATGAGATGGGATATCTCAATGCTTCTAATAACAAACCTGAGACTCTTCCTATAACATGAGATGGGATATCCAACTCATTCCCATTCCAATCCTGAGACCCTTCCGATAGCAGAGATGTGATATCTCAATGCTTATACCAAACCTGAGACCCTTCCTATGGCCTGAGATGTCATATACAACTCCTTCCCATTCCAATCCTGAGACCCTTCCAATAGCATGAGATGTGATATCTCAATGCTTATACCAAATCTGAGACCCTTCCTATAGCATGAGATGTGATATCCAACTCCTTCCCATTCCAATCCTGAGACCCTTCCTATAGCATGAGATGTGATGTCTCAATGCTTCTAATACCAAACCTGAGATCCTTCCTATAACATGAGATGTGATATCCAACTCCTTCCCATTCCAATCCTGAGACCCTTATGATAGCATGAGATGTGATATCTCAATGCCTCTAATACCAAACCTGAGATACTTCCGATAGCATGAGATGTGATATCTCAATGCTTCGAATACCAAACCTGAGATCCTTCCTATAACATGAGATGTGATTTCCAAATCCTCCCGCTTCCAAACCTGAGACCCTCCCTTTAGCATGAGATGTGATATCCAACTCCTTCCCATTCCAATCCTGAGACCCTTCTGATAGCATGAGATGTGATATCTCAATGCCTCTAATTCCAAACCTGAGATCCTACCTCTAACATGAAATGTGATATCCATCTCCTTCCCTTTCCAAACCTGAGACCCTGCCTTTAGCATGAGATGTGATATCCAAGTCCTACCCATTCCAATCCTGAGACCCTTCCTATAGCATGTGATGTGATATCTCAATGCTTATACCAAACCTGAGACCCTTCCTATGGCATGAGATGTCATATACAACTCCTTCCCATTCCAATCCTGAGACCCTTCCTATAGTATGAGATGTGATATCACAATGCTTATACAAAACCTGAGACCGTTCCTATAGCTTGAGATGTGATATCTCAATGCTTATACCAAACCTGAGACCCTTCCTATAGCATGAGATGTGATATCCAACTTCTTCCCATTCCAATCCTGAGACCCTTCCTATAACATGAGATGTGATGTCTCAATGCTTCTAATACCAAACCTGAGATCTTTCCTATAACATGAGATGTGATATCCAACTCCTTCCCATTCCAATCCTGAGACCCTTCCTATAGTATGAGATGTGATATCACAATGCTTATACAAAACCTGAGACCGTTCCTATAGCTTGAGATGTGATATCCAACTCCTTCCCATTCCAATCCTGAGACCCTTCCTATAGCATGAGATGTGATATCTCAAGGCCTCTAATACCAAACCTGAGATACTTCCTCTAATATGAAATGTGATATCCAACTCCTTCCCCTTCCAAACCTGAGAGCCTTCCTATAGCATGAGATGTGATATCCAACTTCTTCCCATTCCAATCCTGAGACCCTTCCTATAACATGAGATGTGATGTCTCAATGCTTCTAATACCAAACCTGAGATCTTTCCTATAACATGAGATGTGATATCCAACTCCTTCCCATTCCAATCCTGAGACCCTTCCGATAGCAGAGATGTGATATCTCAATGCTTATACCAAACCTGAGATCCTTCCTATAACATGAGATTTGATATCCAACTCCTTCCCATTCCAACCCTGAGACACTTCCTATAGCATGAGATGTGATATCTCACTGCTTATACCAAACCTGAGACCCTTCCTATAGAATGAGATGTGATATCCAACTCCTTCCCATTCCAATCCTGAGACCCTTCCTATAGCATGAGATGTGATATCTCAATGCTTCTAATATCAAACTTGAGACCCTCCCTATAGCATGAGATGTGATACCCAAGTCCTTCCCATTCCAATCCTGAGACACTTCCTATAGCATGAGATGTGATATCTCAATGCTTCTAATACCAAACCTGAGACTCTTCCTATAACATGAGATGGGATATCCAACTCCTTCCCATTCCAATCCTGAGACCCTTCCAATAGCAGAGATGTGATATCTCAATGCTTATACCAAACCTAAGACCCTTCCTATGGCATGAGATGTGATATCCAACTCCTTCCCATTCCAATCCCGAGACCCTTCCTATAGCATGAGATGTGATATCTCGATGCTTATACCAAATCTGAGACCCTTCCTATAGCATGAGATGTGATATCCAACTCCTTCCCATTCCAATCCTGAGGCCCTTCCTATAGCATGAGATGTGATGTCTCAATGCTTCTAATACCAAACCTGAGATCCTTCCTATAACATGAGATGTGATATCCAACTCCTTCCCATTCCAATCCTGAGACCCTTCCTATAGCATGAGATGTGATGTCTCAATGCTTCTAATACCAAACCTGAGAACCTTCCTACAGCATGCGATGTGATATCTCAATGCTTCTAATACCAAACCTGAGACCAGTCCTATAACATGAGATTGGATATCCAACTCCTTCCCCTTCCAAACCTGAGACCCTTCCTATAGCATGAGATGTGATATCCAACTTCTTCCCATTCCAATCCTGAGACCCTTCCTATAACATGAGATGTGATGTCTCAATGCTTCTAATACCAAACCTGAGATCTTTCCTATAACATGAGATGTAATATCCAACTCCATCCCATTCCAATCCTGAGACCCTTCCTATAGCATGAGATGTGCTATCTCAATGCTTATACCAAACCTGAGACCCTTCCTAAAGCTTGAGATGTGATATCCAACTCCTTCCCATTCCAATCCTGAGACCCTTCCTATAGCATGATATGTGATATCTCAATGCCTCTAGTACCAAACCTGAGATCCTTCCTCTAACATGAAATGTGATATCGAACTCCTTCCCTTTCCAAACCTGAGAGCCTACCTATAGCATGAGATGTGATATCCAAGTCCTTCCCATTCCAATCCTTAGACCCTTCCTACAGCATGCAATATGATATCTCAATGATTCTAATAACAAACCTGAGACCCGTCCTATAACATGAGATGTGATATCCAACTCCTTCCCGTTTCAAACCTGAGACCCTTCCTATAGCATGAGATGTGATATCCAACTTCTTCCCATTCCAATCCTGAGACCCTTCCTATAACATGAGATGTGATGTCTCAATGCTTCTAATACCAAACCTGAGATCTTTCCTATAACATGAGATGTAATATCCAACTCCTTCCCATTCCAATCCTGAGACCCTTCCTATAGCATGAGATGTGCTATCTCAATGCTTATACCAAACCTGAGACCCTTCCTAAAGCTTGAGATGTGATATCCAACTCCTTCCCATTCCAATCCTGAGACCCTTCCTATAGCATGAGATGTGATATCTCATTGCTTCTAATATCAAACTTGAGACCCTCCCTATAGCATGAGATGTGATACCCAAGTCCTTCCCATTCCAATCCTGAGACCCTTCCTATAGCATGAGATGTGATATCTCAATGCTTATACCAAATCTGAGACCCTTCCTATAGCATGAGATGTGATATCCAACTCCTTCCCATTCCAATCCTGAGACCCTTCCTATAGCATGAGATGTGATGTCTCAATGCTTCTAATACCAAACCTGAGATCCTTCCTATAACATGAGATGTGATATCCAACTCCTTCCCATTCCAATCCTGAGACCCTTATGATAGCATGAGATGTGATATCTCAATGCCTCTAATACCAAACCTGAGATACTTCGATAGCATGAGATGTGATATCTCAATGCTTCTAATACCAAACCTGAGATCCTTCCTATAACATGAGATGTGATTTCCAAATCCTTCCCCTTCCAAACCTGAGACCCTCCCTTTAGCATGAGATGTGATATCAAACTCCTTCCCATTCCAGTCCTGAGACCCATCTGATAGCATGAGATGTGATATTTCAATGCCTCTAATACCAAACCTGAGATCCTACCTCTAACATGAAATGTGATATCCATCTCCTTCCCTTTTCAAACCTGAGACCCTGCCTATAGCATGAGATGTGATATCCAAGTCCTTTCCATTCCAATCCTGAGACCCTTCCTATAGCATGTGATGTGATATCTCAATTCTTATACCAAACCTGAGACCCTTCCTATGGCATGAGATGTCATATACAACTCCTTCCCATTCCAATCCTGAGACCCTTCCTATAGCATGAGATGTGATATCTCAATGCTTATACCAAACCTGAGACCCTTCCTATAGCATGAGATGTGATATCCAACTTCTTCCCATTCCAATCCTGAGACCCTTCCTATAACATGAGATGTGATGTCGCAATGCTTCTAATACCAAACCTGAGATCTTTCCTATAACATGAGATGTGATATCCAACTCCTTCCCATTCCAATCCTGAGACCCTTCCTATAGCATGAGATGTGATATCACAATGCTTATACCAAACCTGAGACCGTTCCTATAGCTTGAGATGTGATATCCAACTCCTTCCCATTCCAATCCTGAGACCCTTCCTATAGCATGAGATGTGATATCGCAAGGCCTCTAATACCAAACCTGAGATCGTTCCTCTAACATGAAATGTGATATCCAACTCCTTCCCCTTCCAAACCTGAGAGCCTTCCTATAACATGAGATGTGATATCCAACTTCTTCCCATTCCAATCCTGAGACCCTTATGATAGCATGAGATGTGATATCTCAATGCCTCTAATACCAAACCTGAGATACTTCCGATAGCATGAGATGTGATATCTCAATGCTTCTAATACCAAACCTGAGATCCTTCCTATAACATGAGATGTGATTTCCAAATCCTTCCCCTTCCAAACCTGAGACCCTCCCTTTAGCATGAGATGTGATATCCAACTCCTTCCCATTCCAATCCTGAGACCCTTCTGATAGCATGAGATGTGATATTTCAATGCCTCAAATACCAAACCTGAGATCCTACCTCTAACATGAAATGTGATATCCATCTCCTTCCCTTTCCAAACCTGAGACCCTGCCTATAGCATGAGATGTGATATCCAAGTCCTTTCCATTCCAATCCTGAGACCCTTCCTATAGCATGTGATGTGATATCTCAATGCTTATACCAAACCTGAGACCCTTCCTATGGCATGAGATGTCATATACAACTCCTTCCCATTCCAAACCTGAGACCCTTCCTATAGCATGAGATGTGATATCTCAATGCTTATACCAAACCTGAGACCCTTCCTATAGCATGAGATGTGATATCCAACTTCTTCCCATTCCAATCCTGAGACCCTTCCTATAACATGAGATGTGATGTCGCAATGCTTCTAATACCAAACCTGAGATCTTTCCTATAACATGAGATGTGATATCCAACTCCTTCCCATTCCAATCCTGAGACCCTTCCTATAGCATGAGATGTGATATCACAATGCTTATACCAAACATGAGATCGTTCCTATAGCTTGAGATGTGATATCCAACTCCTTCCCATTCCAATCCTGAGACCCTTCCTATAGCATGAGATGTGATATCTCAAGGCCTCTAATACCAAACCTGAGATTGTTCCTCTAACATGAAATGTGATATCCAACTCCTTCCCCTTCCAAACCTGAGAGCCTTCCTATAGCATGAGATATGATAGCCAAGTCCTTCCAATTCCAATCCTGAGGCCCTTCCTATAACATGAAATGTGATATCCAACTCCTTCCCATTCCAACCTGAGACCC
This sequence comes from Ambystoma mexicanum, assembly GCF_040938575.1. Lineage (NCBI taxonomy): Eukaryota > Metazoa > Chordata > Amphibia > Caudata > Ambystomatidae > Ambystoma > Ambystoma mexicanum. The sequence goes on along the minus strand of NW_027182342.1, from coordinate 581,309 downwards.
TTCCTATAGCATGAGATGGGATATCTCAATGCTTCTAATAACAAACCTGAGACTCTTCCTATAACATGAGATGGGATATCCAACTCATTCCCATTCCAATCCTGAGACCCTTCCGATAGCAGAGATGTGATATCTCAATGCTTATACCAAACCTGAGACCCTTCCTATGGCCTGAGATGTCATATACAACTCCTTCCCATTCCAATCCTGAGACCCTTCCTATAGCATGAGATGTGATATCTCAATGCTTATACCAAATCTGAGACCCTTCCTATAGCATGAGATGTGATATCCAACTCCTTCCCATTCCAATCCTGAGACCCTTCCTATAGCATGAGATGTGATGTCTCAATGCTTCTAATACCAAACCTGAGATCCTTCCTATAACATGAGATGTGATATCCAACTCCTTCCCATTCCAATCCTGAGACCCTTATGATAGCATGAGATGTGATATCTCAATGCCTCTAATACCAAACCTGAGATACTTCCGATAGCATGAGATGTGATATCTCAATGCTTCGAATACCAAACCTGAGATCCTTCCTATAACATGAGATGTGATTTCCAAATCCTCCCGCTTCCAAACCTGAGACCCTCCCTTTAGCATGAGATGTGATATCCAACTCCTTCCCATTCCAATCCTGAGACCCTTCTGATAGCATGAGATGTGATATCTCAATGCCTCTAATTCCAAACCTGAGATCCTACCTCTAACATGAAATGTGATATCCATCTCCTTCCCTTTCCAAACCTGAGACCCTGCCTTTAGCATGAGATGTGATATCCAAGTCCTTCCCATTCCAATCCTGAGACCCTTCCTATAGCATGTGATGTGATATCTCAATGCTTATACCAAACCTGAGACCCTTCCTATGGCATGAGATGTCATATACAACTCCTTCCCATTCCAATCCTGAGACCCTTCCTATAGCATGAGATGTGATATCTCAATGCTTATACCAAACCTGAGACCCTTCCTATAGCATGAGATGTGATATCCAACTTCTTCCCATTCCAATCCTGAGACCCTTCCTATAACATGAGATGTGATGTCTCAATGCTTCTAATACCAAACCTGAGACCGTTCCTATAGCTTGAGATGTGATATCCAACTCCTTCCCATTCCAATCCTGAGACCCTTCCTATAGCATGAGATGTGATATCTCAAGGCCTCTAATACCAAACCTGAGATCCTTCCTCTAATATGAAATGTGATATCCAACTCCTTCCCCTTCCAAACCTGAGAGCCTTCCTATAGCATGAGATATGATATCCAAGTCCTTCCCATTCCAATCCTGAGACCCTTCCTATATCATGAGATGGGATATCTCAATGCTTCTAATACCAAACCTGAGACCCTTCCTATAACATGAGATGGGAATATCCAACTCCTTCCCATTCCAATCCTGAGACCCTTCCGATAGCAGAGATGTGATATCTCAATGCTTATACCAAACCTGAGATCCTTCCTATAACATGAGATGTGATATCCAACTCCTTCCCATTCCAATCCTGAGACACTTCCTATAGCATGAGATGTGATATCTCACTGCTTATACCAAACCTGAGACCCTTCCTACAGAATGAGATGTGATATCCAACTCCTTCCCATTCCAATCCTGAGACCCTTCCTATAGCATGAGATGTGATATCTCAATGCTTCTAATATCAAACTTGAGACCCTCCCTATAGCATGAGATGTGATACCCAAGTCCTTAGCCATTCCAATCCTGAGACACTTCCTATAGCATGAGATGTGATATCTCAATGCTTCTAATACCAAACCTGAGACTCTTCCTATAACATGAGATGGGATATCCAACTCCTTCCCATTCCAATCCTGAGACCCTTCCAATAGCAGAGATGTGATATCTCAATGCTTATACCAAACCTAAGACCCTTCCTATGGCATGAGATGTGATATCCAACTCCTTCCCATTCCAATCCCGAGACCCTTCCTATAGCATGAGATGTGATATCTCGATGCTTATACCAAATCTGAGACCCTTCCTATAGCATGAGATGTGATATCCAACTCCTTCCCATTCCAATCCTGAGGCCCTTCCTATAGCATGAGATGTGATGTCTCAATGCTTCTAATACCAAACCTGAGATCCTTCCTATAACATGAGATGTGATATCCAACTCCTTCCCATTCCAATCCTGAGACCCTTCCTATAGCATGAGATGTGATGTCTCAATGCTTCTAATACCAAACCTGAGAACCTTCCTACAGCATGCGATGTGATATCTCAATGCTTCTAATACCAAACCTGAGACCAGTCCTATAACATGAGATGTGATATCCAACTTCTTCCCATTCCAATCCTGAGACCCTTCCTATAACATGAGATGTGATGTCTCAATGCTTCTAATACCAAACCTGAGATCTTTCCTATAACATGAGATGTAATATCCAACTCCATCCCATTCCAATCCTGAGACCCTTCCTATAGCATGAGATGTGCTATCTCAATGCTTATACCAAACCTGAGACCCTTCATAAAGCTTGAGATGTGATATCCAACTCCTTCCCATTCCAATCCTGAGACCCTTCCTATAGCATGATATGTGATATCTCAATGCCTCTAATACCAAACCTGAGATCCTTCCTCTAACATGAAATGTGATATCGAACTCCTTCCCTTTCCAAACCTGAGAGCCTACCTATAGCATGAGATGTGATATCCAAGTCCTTCCCATTCCAATCCTTAGACCCTTCCTACAGCATGCAATATGATATCTCAATGATTCTAATAACAAACATGAGACCCGTCCTATAACATGAGATGTGATATCCAACTCCTTCCCGTTTCAAACCTGAGACCCTTCCTATAGTATGAGATGTGATATCCAACTTCTTCCCATTCCAATCCTGAGACCCTTCCTATAACATGAGATGTGATGTCTCAATGCTTCTAATACCAAACCTGAGATCTTTCCTATAACATGAGATGTAATATCCAACTCCTTCCCATTCCAATCCTGAGACACTTCCTATAGCATGAGATGTGCTATCTCAATGCTTATACCAAACCTGAGACCCTTCCTAAAGCTTGAGATGTGATATCCAACTCCTTCCCATTCCAATCCTGAGACCCTTCCTATAGCATGAGATGTGATATCTCAATGCTTCTAATATCAAACTTGAGACCCTCCCTATAGCATGAGATGTGATACCCAAGTCCTTCCCATTCCAATCCTGAGACACTTCCTATAGCATGAGATGTGATGTATCAATGCTTCTAATACCAAACCTGAGATCCTTCCTATAACATGAGATGTGATATCCAACTCCTTCCCATTCCAATCCCGGGACCCTTCCTATAGCATGAGATGTGATATCTCGATGTTTATACCAAACCTGAGACCCTTCCTATAGCATGAGATGTGATATCCAACTCCTTCCCATTCCAATCCTGAGACCCTTCCTATAGCATGAGATGTGATATCTCAATGCCTCTAATACCAAACCTGAGATCCTTCCTCTAACATGAAATGTGATATCCAACTCCTTCCCTTTCCAAACATGAGAGCCTACCTATAGCATGAGATGTGATATCCAAGTCCTTCCCATTCCAATCCTTAGACCCTTCCTACAGCATGCAATATGATATCTCAATGATTCTAATAACAAACCTGAGACCCATCCTATAACATGAGATGGGATATCCAACTCCTTCCCATTCCAATCCTGAGACACTTCCGATAGCAGAGATGTGATATCTCAATGCTTATACCAAACCTGAGACCCTTCCTATAACATGAGATGTGATATCCAACTCCTTCCCGGTCCAAACCTGAGACCCTTAGTATAGCATATGTGATAACCAACTCCTTCCCATTCCAAACATGAGACCCTTCCTATAGCAAGAATGTAATATCCAACTCCTTCCCATTCCAATCCTGAGACCATTCCTATAGCATGAGATGTGATATCTCAATGCTTCTAATACCAAACCTGAGATCCTTCCTATAACATGAGATGTGATATCCAACTCCTTCCCATTCCAATCCTGAGACCCTTCCTATAGCATGAGATGTGATGTCTCAATGCTTCTAATACCAAACCTGAGAACCTTCCTACAGCATGCGATGTGATATCTCAATGCTTCTAATACCAAACCTGAGACCAGTCCTATAACATGAGATTGGATATCCAACTCCTTCCCCTTCCAAACCTGAGACCCTTCCTATAGCATGAGATGTGATATCCAACTTCTTCCCATTCCAATCCTGAGACCCTTCCTATAACATGAGATGTGATGTTTCAATGCTTCTAATACCAAACCTGAGATCTTTCCTATAACATGAGATGTAATATCCAACTCCTTCCCATTCCAATCCTGAGACCCTTCCTATAGCATGAGATGTGATATCTCAATGCTTCTAATATCAAACTTGAGACCCTCCCTATAGCATGAGATGTGACACCCAAGTCCTTCCCATTCCAATCCTGAGACACTTCCTATAGCATGAGATGTGATATCTCAATGCTTATACCAAACCTGAGACCCTTCCTATAGCATGAGATGTGATATCCAACTCCTTCCCATTCCAATCCTGAGACCCTTCCTATAGCATGAGATGTGATGTCTCAATGCTTCTAATACCAAACCTGAGATCCTTCCTATAACATGAGATGTGATATCCAACTCCTTCCCATTCCAATCCTGAGACCCTTCCAATAGCAGAGATGTGATATCTCAATGCTTATACCAAACCTAAGACCCTTCCTATGGCATGAGATGTGATATCCAACTCCTTCCCATTCCAATCCCGAGACCCTTCCTATAGCATGAGATGTGATATCTCGATGCTTATACCAAATCTGAGACCCTTCCTATAGCATGAAATGTGATATCCAACTCCTTCCCATTCCAATACTGAGGCCCTTCCTATAGCATGAGATGTGATGTCTCAATGCTTCTAATACCAAACCTGAGATCCTTCCTATAACATGAGATGTGATATCCAACTCCTTCCCATTCCAATCCTGAGACCCTTCCTATAGCATGAGATGTGATGTCTCAATGCTTCTAATACCAAACCTGAGAACCTTCCTACAGCATGCGATGTGATATCTCAATGCTTCTAATACCAAACCTGAGACCCGTCCTATAACATGAGATGTGATATCCAACTCCTTCCCGTTTCAAACCTGAGACCCTTCCTATAACATGATATGTGATATCCAATTCCTTCCCGTTTCAAACCTGAGACCCTTCCTATAGCATATGTGATATCCAACTCCTTCCCATTCTAAACATGAGACCCTTCCTATAGCAAGAATGTAATATCCAACTCCTTCCCATTCCAATCCTGAGACCATTCCTATAGCATGAGATGTGATATCTCAATGCTTCTAATACCAAACCTGAGATCCTTCCTATGACATGAGATGTGATATCCAATTCCTCCCCATTCCAAACCTGAGAACCTTCCTACAGCATGCGATGTGATATCTCAATGCTTCTAATACCAAACCTGAGACCAGTCCTATAACATGAGATTGGATATCCAACTCCTTCCCCTTCCAAACCTGAGACCCTTCCTATAGCATGAGATGTGATATCCAACTTCTTCCCATTCCAATCCTGAGACCCTTCCTATAACATGAGATGTGATGTCTCAATGCTTCTAATACCAAACCTGAGATCTTTCCTATAACATGAGATGTGATATCCAACTCCTTCCCATTCCAATCCTGAGACCCTTCCTATAGCATGAGATGTGCTATCTCAATGCTTATACCAAACCTGAGACCCTTCCTAAAGCTTGAGATGTGATATCCAACTCCTTCCCATTCCAATCCTGAGACCCTTCCTATAGCATGAGATGTGATATCTCAATGCCTCTAATACCAAACCTGAGATCCTTCCTATAACATGAGATGTGATATCCAACTCCTTCCCATTCCAATCCTGAGACCCTTCCTATAGCATGAGATGTGATATCTCAATGCTTCTAATACCAAACCTGAGACCAGTCCTATAACATGAGATTGGATATCCAACTCCTTCCCCTTCCAAACCTGAGACCCTTCCTATAGCATGAGATGTGATATCCAACTCCTTCCCATTCCAATCCTGAGGCCCTTCCTATAGCATGAGATGTGATGTCTCAATGCTTCTAATACCAAACCTGAGATCCTTCCTATAACATGAGATGTGATATCCAACTCCTTCCCATTCCAATCCTGAGACCCTTCCTATAGCATGAGATGTGATGTCTCAATGCTTCTTATACCAAACCTGAGAACCTTCCTACAGCATGCGATGTGATATCTCAATGCTTCTAATACCAAACCTGAGACCCGTCCTATAACATGAGATGTGATATCCAACTCCTTCCCGTTTCAAACCTGAGACCCTTCCTATAACATGAGATGTGATATCCAACTCCTTCCCGTTTCAAACCTGAGACCCTTCCTATAGCATATGTGATATCCAACTCCTTCCCATTCTAAACATGAGACCCTTCCTATAGCAAGAATGTAATATCCAATTCCTTCCCATTCCAATCCTGAGACCATTCCTATAGCATGAGATGTGATATCTCAATGCTTCTAATACCAAACCTGAGATCCTTCCTATGACATGAGATGTGATATCCAATTCCTCCCCATTCCAAACCTGAGAACCTTCCTACAGCATGCGATGTGATATCTCAATGCTTCTAATACCAAACCTGAGACCAGTCCTATAACATGAGATTGGATATCCAACTCCTTCCCCTTCCAAACCTGAGACCCTTCCTATAGCATGAGATGTGATATCCAACTTCTTCCCATTCCAATCCTGAGACCCTTCCTATAACATGAGATGTGATGTCTCAATGCTTCTAATACCAAACCTGAGATCTTTCCTATAACATGAGATGTGATATCCAACTCCTTCCCATTCCAATCCTGAGACCCTTCCTATAGCATGAGATGTGCTATCTCAATGCTTATACCAAACCTGAGACCCTTCCTAAAGCTTGAGATGTGATATCCAACTCCTTCCCATTCCAATCCTGAGACCCTTCCTATAGCATGAGATGTGATATCTCAATGCCTCTAATACCAAACCTGAGATCCTTCCTCTAACATGAAATGTGATATCCAACTCCTTCCCTTTCCAAACATGAGAGCCTACCTATAGCATGAGATGTGATATCCAAGTCCTTCCCATTCCAATCCTTAGACCCTTCCTACAGCATGCAATATGATATCTCAATGATTCTAATAACAAACCTGAGACCCATCCTATAACATGAGATGGGATATCCAACTCCTTCCCATTCCAATCCTGAGACACTTCCGATAGCAGAGATGTGATATCTCAATGCTTATACCAAACCTGAGACCCTTCCTATAACATGAGATGTGATATCCAACTCCTTCCCGGTCCAAACCTGAGACCCTTACTATAGCATATGTGATATCCAACTCCTTCCCATTCCAAACATGAGACCCTTCCTATAGCAAGAATGTAATATCCAACTCCTTCCCATTCCAATCCTGAGACCATCCTATAGCATGAGATGTGATATCTCAATGCTTCTAATACCAAACCTGAGATCCTTCCTATAACATGAGATGTGATATCCAACTCCTTCCCATTCCAATCCTGAGACCCTTCCTATAGCATGAGATGTGATGTCTCAATGCTTCTAATACCAAACCTATGAACCTTCCTACAGCATGCGATGTGATATCTCAATGCTTCTAATACCAAACCTGAGACCAGTCCTATAACATGAGATTGGATATCCAACTCCTTCCCCTTCCAAACCTGAGACCCTTCCTATAGCATGAGATGTGATATCCAACTTCTTCCCATTCCAATCCTGAGACCCTTCCTATAACATGAGATGTGATGCCTCAATGCTTCTAATACCAAACCTGAGATCTTTCCTATAACATGAGATGTAATATCCAACTCCTTCCCATTCCAATCCTGAGACCCTTCCTATAGCATGAGATGTGCTATCTCAATGCTTATACCAAACCTGAGACCCTTCCTAAAGCTTGAGATGTGATATCCAACTCCTTCCCATTCCAATCCTGAGACCCTTCCTATAGCATGAGATGTGATATCTCAATGCTTCTAATATCAAACTTGAGACCCTCCCTATAGCATGAGATGTGACACCCAAGTCCTTCCCATTCCAATCCTGAGACACTTCCTATAGCATGAGATGTGATATCTCAATGCTTATACCAAACCTGAGACCCTTCCTATAGCATGAGATGTGATATCCAACTCCTTCCCATTCCAATCCTGAGACCCTTCCTATAGCATGAGATGTGATGTCTCAATGCTTCTAATACCAAACCTGAGATCCTTCCTATAACATGAGATGTGATATCCAACTCCTTCCCATTCCAATCCTGAGACCCTTCCAATAGCAGAGATGTGATATCTCAATGCTTATACCAAACCTAAGACCCTTCCTATGGCATGAGATGTGATATCCAACTCCTTCCCATTCCAATCCCGAGACCCTTCCTATAGCATGAGATGTGATATCTCGATGCATATACCAAATCTGAGACCCTTCCTATAGCATGAGATGTGATATCCAACTCCTTCCCATTCCAATCCTGAGGCCCTTCCTATAGCATGATATGTGATGTCTCAATGCTTCTAATACCAAACCTGAGATCCTTCCTATAACATGAGATGTGATATCCAACTCCTTCCCATTCCAATCCTGAGACCCTTCCTATAGCATGAGATGTGATGTCTCAATGCTTCTAATACCAAACCTGAGAACCTTCCTACAGCATGCGATGTGATTTCTCAATGCTTCTAATACCAAACCTGAGACCCGTCCTATAACATGAGATGTGATATCCAACTCCTTCCCGTTTCAAACCTGAGACCATTCCTATAGCATATGTGATATCCAACTCCTTCCCATTCCAAACATGAGACCCTTCCTATAGCAAGAATGTAATATCCAACTCCTTCCCATTCCAATCCTGAGACCATTCCTATAGCATGAGATGTGATATCTCAATGCTTCTAATACCAAACCTGAGATCCTTCCTATGACATGAGATGTGATATCCAATTCCTCCCCATTCCAAACCTGAGAACCTTCCTACAGCATGCGATGTGATATCTCAATGCTTCTAATACCAAACCTGCCAGTCCTATAACATGAGATTGGATATCCAACTCCTTCCCCTTCCAAACCTGAGACCCTTCCTATAGCATGAGATGTGATATCCAACTTCTTCCCATTCCAATCCTGAGACCCTTCCTATAACATGAGATGTGATGTCTCAATGCTTCTAATACCAAACCTGAGATCTTTCCTATAACATGAGATGTGATATCCGACTCCTTCCCATTCCAATCCTGAGACCCTTCCTATAGCATGAGATGTGCTATCTCAATGCTTATACCAAACCTGAGACCCTTCCTAAAGCTTGAGATGTGATATCCAACTCCTTCCCATTCCAATCCTGAGACCCTTCCTATAACATGAAATGTGATATCCAACTCCTTCCCATTCCAACCTGAGACCCTTCCTATAGCATGAGATGGGATATCCAACTCCTTCCAAATCCAATACTGATACCCTTCCAATAGCATGAGATGTGATATCCCAATGCTTCTACCAAACCTGAGAACCATACTATGGCATGAGATGTGATATCAAACTCCTTCCCATTCCAATCCTGAGACTCTTCCTATAGCTTGAGATGTGATATCCGAAATCCTTCCCATTCCAATTCTGAGACCCTTCCTATACGATGAGACTTGATATCTCAATGCTTCTAATACCAAACCTGAGACCCGTCCTATAACATGAGATGTGATATCCAAATCTTTCCCCTTCCAAACCTTAGACCCTTCCTTTATCATGAGATGTGATATCCAACTCCTTCCCATTCCGATCCTGAGACCCTTCCGATATCATGAGATTTGTTATCTCAATGCTTCTTATATCAAAATTGAGACCCGCCTATAACATGAGATGTGATATCCAAATCTTTCCCCTTCCAAACCTTAGACCCTTCCTTTATCATGAGATGGGATATCCAACTCCTTCCCATTCCAATCCTGAGACCCTTCCGATAGCAGAGATGTGATATCTCAATGCTTATACCAATCCTGAGACCCTTCCTATGGCCTGAGATGTCATATACAACTCCTTCCCAATCCAATCCTGAGACCCTTCCTATAGCATGAGATGTGATATCTCAATGCTTATACCAAATCTGAGACCCTTCCTATAGCATGAGATGTGATATCCAACTCCTTCCCATTCCAATCCTGAGACCCTTCCTATAGCATGAGATGTGATGTCTCAATGCTTCTAATACCAAACCTGAGATCCTTCCTATAACATGAGATGTGATATCCAACTCCTTCCCATTCCAATCCTGAGACCCTTCCTATAGCATGAGATGTGATGTCTCAATGCTTCTAATACCAAACCTGTGAACCTTCCTACAGCATGGAATGTGATATCTCAATGCTTCTAATACCAAACCTGAGACCAGTCCTATAACATGAGATTGGATATCCAACTCCTTCCCCTTCCAAACCTGAGACCCTTCCTATAGCATGAGATGTGATATCCAACTTCTTCCCATTCCAATCCTGAGACCCTTCCTATAACATGAGATGTGATGTCTCAATGCTTCTAATACCAAACCTGAGAACCTTCCTACAGCATGCGATGTGATATCTCAATGCTTCTAATACCAAACCTGAGACCCGTCCTATAACATGAGATGTGATATCCAACTCCTTCCCGTTTCAAACCTGAGACCCTTCCTATAACATGAGATGTGATATCCAACTCCTTCCCGTTTCAAACCTGAGACCCTTCCTATAGCATATGTGATATCCAACTCCTTCCCATTCCAAACATGAGACCCTTCCTATAGCAAGAATGTAATATCCAACTCCTTCCCATTCCAATCCTGAGACCATTCCTATAGCATGAGATGTGATATCTCAATGCTTCTAATACCAAACCTGAGATCCTTCCTATGACATGAGATGTGATATCCAATTCCTCCTAATTCCAAACCTGAGAACCTTCCTACAGCATGCGATGTGATATCTCAATGCTTCTAATACCAAACCTGAGACCAGTCCTATAACATGAGATTGGATATCCAACTCCTTCCCCTTCCAAACCTGAGACCCTTCCTATAGCATGAGATGTGATATCCAACTTCTTTCCATTCCAATCCTGAGACCCTTCCTATAACATGAGATGTGATGTCTCAATGCTTCTAATACCAAACCTGAGATCTTTCCTATAACATGAGATGTGATATCCGACTCCTTCCCATTCCAATCCTGAGACCCTTCCTATAGCATGAGATGTGCTATCTCAATGCTTATACCAAACCTGAGACCCTTCCTAAAGCTTGAGATGTGATATCCAACTCCTTCCCATTCCAATCCTGAGACCCTTCCTATAACATGAAATGTGATATCCAACTCCTTCCCATTCCAACCTGAGACCCTTCCTATAGCATGAGATGGGATATCCAACTCCTTCCAAATCCAATACTGATACCCTTCCAATAGCATGAGATGTGATATCCCAATGCTTCTACCAAACCTGACAACCATACTATGGCATGAGATGTGATATCAAACTCCTTCCCATTCCAATCCTGAGACTCTTCCTATAGCATGAGATGTGATATCTCAATGCTTATACCAAATCTGAGACCCTTCCTATAGCATGAGATGTGATATCCAACTCCTTCCCATTCCAATCCTGAGACCCTTCCTATAGCATGAGATGTGATATCTCAATGCTTCTAATACCAAACCTGAGATCCTTCCTATAACATGAGATGTGATATCCAACTCCTTCCCATTCCAATCCTGAGACCCTTCCTATAGCATGAGATGTGATGTCTCAATGCTTCTAATACCAAACCTGAGAACCTTCCTACAGCATGCGATGTGATATCTCAATGCTTCTAATACCAAACCTGAGACCAGTCCTATAACATGAGATTGGATATCCAACTCCTTCCCCTTCCAAACCTGAGACCCTTCCTATAGCATGAGATGTGATATCCAACTTCTTCCCATTCCAATCCTGAGACCCTTCCTATAACATGAGATATGATGTCTCAATGCTTCTAATACCAAACCTGAGATCTTTCCTATAACATGAGATATAATATCCAACTCCTTCCCATTCCAATCCTGAGACCCTTCCTATAGCATGAGATGTGCTATCTCAATGCTTATACCAAAACTGAGACCCTTCCTAAAGCTTGAGATGTGATATCCAACTCCTTCCCATTCCAATCCTGAGACCCTTCCTATAGCATGAGATGTGATATCTCAATGCTTCTAATATCAAACTTGAGACCCTCCCTATAGCATGAGATGTGATACCCAAGTCCTTCCCATTCCAATCCTGAGACACTTCCTATAGCATGAGATGTGATGTCTCAATGCTTCTAATACCAAACCTGAGATCCTTCCTATAACATGAGATGTGATATCCAACTCCTTCCCATTCCAATCCCGGGACCCTTCCTATAGCATGAGATGTGATATCTCGATGTTTATACCAAACCTGAGACCCTTCCTATAGCATGAGATGTGATATCCAACTCCTTCCCATTCCAATCCTGAGACCCTTCCTATAGCATGAGATGTGATATCTCAATGCCTCTAATACCAAACCTGAGATCCTTCCTCTAACATGAAATGTGATATCCAACTCCTTCCCTTTCCAAACATGAGAGCCTACCTATAGCATGAGATGTGATATCCAAGTCCTTCCCATTCCAATCCTTAGACCCTTCCTACAGCATGCAATATGATATCTCAATGATTCTAATAACAAACCTGAGACCCATCCTATAACATGAGATGGGATATCAAACTCCTTCCCATTCCAATCCTGAGACACTTCCGATAGCAGAGATGTGATATCTCAATGCTTATACCAAACCTGAGACCCTTCCTATAACATGAGATGTGATATCCAACTCCTTCCTGGTCCCAACCTGAGACCCTTACTATAGCATATGTGATATCCAACTCCTTCCCATTCCAAACATGAGACCCTTCCTATAGCAAGAATGTAATATCCAACTCCTTCCCATTCCAATCCTGAGACCATTCCTATAGCATGAGATGTGATATCTCAATGCTTCTAATACCAAACCTGAGATCCTTCCTATGACATGAGATGTGATATCCAATTCCTCCCCATTCCAAACCTGAGAACCTTCCTACAGCATGCGATGTGATATCTCAATGCTTCTAATACCAAACCCGAGACCAGTCCTATAACATGAGATTGGATATCCAACTCCTTCCCCTTCCAAACCTGAGACCCTTCCTATAGCATGAGATGTGATATCCAACTTCTTCCCATTCCATTCCAGAGACCCTTCCTATAACATGAGATGCGATGTCTCAATGCTTCTAATACCAAACCTGAGATCTTTCCTATAACATGAGATGTGATATCCAACTCCTTCCCATTCCAATCCTGAGACCCTTCCTATAGCATGAGATGTGATATCTCAATGCTTATAACAAACCTGAGACCCTTCCTATAGCTTGAGATGTGATATCCAACTCCTTCCCATTCCAATCCTGAGACCCTTCCTATAGCATGAGATGTGATATCTCAAGGCCTCTAATACCAAACCTGAGATCCTTCCTCTAACATGAAATGTGATATCCAACTCCTTCCCTTTCCAAACATGAGAGCCTACCTATAGTGAGATGTGATATCCAAGTCCTTCCCATTCCAATCCTTAGACCCTTCCTACAGCATGCAATATGATATCTCAATGATTCTAATAACAAACCTGAGACCCTTCCTATAGCATGAGATGTGATATCCAACTTCTTCCCATTCCATTCCTGAGACCCTTCCTATAACATGAGATGCGATGTCTCAATGCTTCTAATACCAAACCTGAGATCTTTCCTATAACATGAGATGTGATATCCAACTCCTTCCCATTCCAATCCTGAGACCCTTCCTATAGCATGAGATGTGATATCTCAATGCTTATACCAAACCTGAGACCCTTCCTATAGCTTGAGATGTGATATCCAACTCCTTCCCATTCCAATCCTGAGACCCTTCCTATAGCATGAGATGTGATATCTCAAGGCCTCTAATACCAAACCTGAGATCCTTCCTCTAACATGAAATGTGATATCCAACTCCTTCCCTTTCCAAACATGAGAGCCTACCTATAGTGAGATGTGATATCCAAGTCCTTCCCATTCCAATCCTTAGACCCTTCCTACAGCATGCAATATGATATCTCAATGATTCTAATAACAAACCTGAGACCCATCCTATAACATGAGATGGGATATCCAACTCCTTCCCATTCCAATCCTGAGACACTTCTGATAGCAGAAGTGTGATATCTCAATGCTTATACCAAACCTGAGACCCTTCCTATAACATGAGATGTGATATCCAACTCCTTCCCGGTCCAAACCTGAGACCCTTACTATAGCATATGTGATATCCAACTCCTTCCCATTCCAAACATGAGACCCTTCCTATAGCAAGAATGTAATATCCAACTCCTTCCCATTCCAATCCTGAGACCACTCCTATAGCATGAGATGTGATATCTCAATGCTTCTAATACCAAACCTGAGATCCTTCCTATAACATGAGATGTGATATCCAACTCCTTCCCATTCCAATCCTGAGACCCTTCCTATAGCATGAGATGTGATGTCTCAATGCTTCTAATACCAAACCTGAGAACCTTCCTACAGCATGCGATGTGATATCTCAATGCTTCTAATACCAAACCTGAGACCAGTCCTATAACATGAGATTGGATATCCAACTCCTTCCCCTTCCAAACCTGAGACCCTTCCTATAGCATGAGATGTGATATCCAACTTCTTCCCATTCCAATCCTGAGACCCTTCCTATAACATGAGATGTGATGTCTCAATGCTTCTAATACCAAACCTGAGATCTTTCCTATAACATGAGATGTAATATCCAACTCCTTCCCATTCCAATCCTGAGACCCTTCCTATAGCATGAGATGTGCTATCTCAATGCTTATACCAAACCTGAGACCCTTCCTAAAGCTTGAGATGTGATATCCAACTCCTTCCCATTCCAATCCTGAGACCCTTCCTATAGCATGAGATGTGATATCTCAATGCTTCTAATATCAAACTTGAGACCCTCCCTATAGCATGAGATGTGACACCCAAGTCCTTCCCATTCCAATCCTGAGACACTTCCTATAGCATGAGATGTGATATCTCAATGCTTATACCAAACCTGAGACCCTTCCTATAGCATGAGATGTGATATCCAACTCCTTCCCATTCCAATCCTGAGACCCTTCCTATAGCATGAGATGTGATGTCTCAATGCTTCTAATACCAAACCTGAGATCCTTCCTATAACATGAGATGTGATATCCAACTCCTTCCCATTCCAATCCTGAGACCCTTCCAATAGCAGAGATGTGATATCTCAATGCTTATACCAAACCTAAGACCCTTCCTATGGCATGAGATGTGATATCCAACTCCTTCCCATTCCAATCCCGAGACCCTTCCTATAGCATGAGATGTGATATCTCGATGCATATACCAAATCTGAGACCCTTCCTATAGCATGAGATGTGATATCCAACTCCTTCCTATAGCATGAGATGTGATGTCTCAATGCTTCTAATACCAAACCTGAGATCCTTCCTATAACATGAGATGTGATATCCAACTCCTTCCCATTCCAATCCTGAGACCCTTCCTATAGCATGAGATGTGATGTCTCAATGCTTCTAATACCAAACCTGAGAACCTTCCTACAGCATGCGATGTGATATCTCAATGCTTCTTCTACCAAACCTGAGACCCGTCCTATAACATGAGATGTGATATCCAACTCCTTCCCGTTTCAAACCTGAGACCCTTCCTATAACATGAGATGTGATATCCAACTCCTTCCCGTTTCAAACCTGAGACCCTTCCTATAGCATATGTGATATCCAACTCCTTCCCATTCCAAACATGAGACCCTTCCTATAGCAAGAATGTAATATCCAACTCCTTCCCATTCCAATCCTGAGACCATTCCTATAGCATGAGATGTGATATCTCAATGCTTCTAATACCAAACCTGAGATCCTTCCTATGACATGAGATGTGATATCCAATTCCTCCCCATTCCAAACCTGAGAACCTTCCTACAGCATGCGATGTGATATCTCAATGCTTCTAATACCAAACCTGAGACCAGTCCTATAACATGAGATTGGATATCCAACTCCTTCCCCTTCCAAACCTGAGACCCTTCCTATAGCATGAGATGTGATATCCAACTTCTTCCCATTCCAATCCTGAGACCCTTCCTATAACATGAGATGTGATGTCTCAATGCTTCTAATACCAAACCTGAGATCTTTCCTATAACATGAGATGTGATATCCAACTCCTTCCCATTCCAATCCTGAGACCCTTCCTATAGCATGAGATGTGCTATCTCAATGCTTATACCAAACCTGAGACCCTTCCTAAAGCTTGAGATGTGATATCCAACTCCTTCCCATTCCAATCCTGAGACCCTTCCTATAACATGAAATGTGATATCCAACTCCTTCCCATTCCAACCTGAGACCCTTCCTATAGCATGAGATGGGATATCCAACTCCTTCCAAATCCAATACTGATACCCTTCCAATAGCATGAGATGTGATATCCCAATGCTTCTACCAAACCTGAGAACCATACTATGGCATGAGATGTGATATCAAACTCCTTCCCATTCCAATCCTGAGACTCTTCCTATAGCTTGAGATGTGATATCCGAAATCCTTCCCATTCCAATTCTGAGACCCTTCCTATACGATGAGACTTGATATCTCAATGCTTCTAATACCAAACCTGAGACCCGTCCTATAACATGAGATATGATATCCAAATCTTTCCCCTTCCAAACCTTAGACCCTTCCTTTATCATGAGATGTGATATCCAACTCCTTCCCATTCCGATCCTGAGACCCTTCCGATATCATGAGATTTGTTATCTCAATGCTTCTTATATCAAAATTGAGACCCGCCTATAACATGAGATGTGATATCCAAATCTTTCCCCTTCCAAACCTTAGACCCTTCCTTTATCATGAGATGGGATATCCAACTCCTTCCCATTCCAATCCTGAGACCCTTCCGATAGCAGAGATGTGATATCTCAATGAATATACCAATCCTGAGACCCTTCCTATGGCCTGAGATGTCATATACAACTCCTTCCCAATCCAATCCTGAGACCCTTCCTTTAGCATGAGATGTGATATCTCAATGCTTATACCAAATCTGAGACCCTTCCTATAGCATGAGATGTGATATCCAACTCCTTCCCATTCCAATCCTGAGACCCTTCCTATAGCATGAGATGTGATGTCTCAATGCTTCTAATACCAAACCTGAGATCCTTCGTATAACATGAGATGTGATATCCAACTCCTTCCCATTCCAATCCTGAGACCCTTCCTATAGCATGAGATGTGATGTCTCAATGCTTCTAATACCAAACCTGAGAACCTTCCTACAGCATGCGATGTGATATCTCAATGCTTCTAATACCAAACCTGAGACCAGTCCTATAACATGAGATTGGATATCCAACTCCTTCCCCTTCCAAACCTGAGACCCTTCCTATAGCATGAGATGTGATATCCAACTTCTTCCCATTCCAATCCTGAGACCCTTCCTATAACATGAGATGTGATGTCTCAATGCTTCTAATACCAAACCTGAGATCTTTCCTATAACATGAGATGTAATATCCAACTCCTTCCCATTCCAATCCTGAGACCCTTCCTATAGCATGAGATGTGCTATCTCAATGCTTATACCAAACCTGATACCCTTCCTAAAGCTTGAGATGTGATATCCAACTCCTTCCCATTCCAATCCTGAGACCCTTCCTATAGCATGAGATGTGATATCTCAATGCTTCTAATATCAAACTTGAGACCCTCCCTATAGCATGAGATGTGATACCCAAGTCCTTCCCATTCCAATCCTGAGACACTTCCTATAGCATGAGATGTGATGTCTCAATGCTTCTAATACCAAACCTGAGATCCTTCCTATAACATGAGATGTGATATCCAACTCCTTCCCATTCCAATCCCGGGACCCTTCCTATAGCATGAGATGTGATATCTCGATGTTTATACCAAACATGAGACCCTTCCTATAGCATGAGATGTGATATCCAACTCCTTCCCATTCCAATCCTGAGACCCTTCCTATAGCATGAGATGTGATATCTCAATGCCTCTAATACCAAACCTGAGATCCTTCCTCTAACATGAAATGTGATATCCAACTCCTTCCCTTTCCAAACATGAGAGCCTACCTATAGCATGAGATGTGATATCCAAGTCCTTCCCATTCCAATCCTTAGACCCTTCCTACAGCATGCAATAGGATATCTCAATGATTCTAATAACAAACCTGAGACCCATCCTATAACATGAGATGGGATATCAAACTCCTTCCCATTCCAATCCTGAGACACTTCCGATAGCAGAGATGTGATATCTCAATGCTTATACCAAACCTGAGACCCTTCCTATAACATGAGATGTGATATCCAACTCCTTCCTGGTCCCAACCTGAGACCCTTACTATAGCATATGTGATATCCAACTCCTTCCCATTCCAAACATGAGACCCTTCCTATAGCAAGAATGTAATATCCAACTCCTTCCCATTCCAATCCTGAGACCATTCCTATAGCATGAGATGTGATATCTCAATGCTTCTAATACCAAACCTGAGATCCTTCCTATGACATGAGATGTGATATCCAATTCCTCCCCATTCCAAACCTGAGAACCTTCCTACAGCATGCGATGTGATATCTGAATGCTTCTAATACCAAACCCGAGACCAGTCCTATAACATGAGATTGGATATCCAACTCCTTCCCCTTCCAAACCTGAGACCCTTCCTATAGCATGAGATGTGATATCCAACTTCTTCCCATTCCATTCCTGAGACCCTTCCTATAACATGAGATGCGATGTCTCAATGCTTCTAATACCAAACCTGAGATCTTTCCTATAACATGAGATGTGATATCCAACTCCTTCCCATTCCAATCCTAAGACCCTTCCTATAGCATGAGATGTGATATCTCAATGCTTATACCAAACCTGAGACCCTTCCTATAGCGTGAGATGTGATATCCAACTCCTTCCCATTCCAATCCTGAGACCCTTCCTATAGCATGAGATGTGATATCTCAAGGCCTCTAATACCAAACCTGAGATCCTTCCTCTAACATGAAATGTGATATCCAACTCCTTCCCCTTCCAAACCTGAGAGCCTTCCTATAGCATGAGATATGATATCCAAGTCCTTCCCATCCAATCCTGAGACCCTTCCTATAACATGAAATGTGATATCCAACTCCTTCCCATTCCAACCTGAGACCCTTACTATAGCATGAGATGGGATATCCAACTCCTTCCAAATCCAATGCTGATACCCTTCCGATAGCATGAGATGTGATATCCCAATGCTTCTACCAAACCTGAGACCCATACTATGGCATGAGATGTGATATCAAACTCCTTCCCATTCCAATCCTGAGACCCTACCTATAGCTTAAGATGTGATATCCAACTCCTTCCCATTCCAATTCTGAGACCCTTCCTATACCATGAAACTTGATATCTCAATGCTTCTAATACAAAACCTGAGACCCGTCCTATAACATGAGATGTGATATCCAAATCCTTCCCCTTCCAAACCTTAGACCCTTCCTTTATCATGAGATGTGATATCCAATTCCTTCCCATTCCAATCCTGACACCCTTCCGATATCATGAGATTTGTTATCTCAATACTTCTAATATCAAACTTGAGACCCTCCCTATAGCATGAGATGTGACATCCAAGTCCTCCCCATTCAAATCCTGAGACTCTTCCTATAGCATGAGATGTGATATCTCAATGCTTCTAATACCAAACCTGAGACCCTTCCTATAACATGAGATGGGATATCCAACTCCTTCCCATTCCAATCCTGAGAGACCCTTCCGATAGCAGAGATGTGATATCTCAATGCTTATACCAAACCTGAGACCCTTCCTATGGCCTGATTTGTCATATACAACTCCTTCCCATTCCAACCCTGAGACCCTTCCTATAGCATGAGATGTGATATCTCAATGCTTATACCAAATCCGAGACCCTTCCTATAGCATGAGATGTGATATCCAACTCCTTCCCATTCCAATCCTGAGACCCTTCCTATAGCATGAGATGTGATGTCTCAATGCTTCTAATACCAAACCTGAGATCCTTCCTATAATATGAGATGTGATATCCAACCCCTTCCCATTCCAATCCTGAGACCCTTATGATAGCATGAGATGTGATATCTCAATGCCTCTAATACCAAACCTGAGATACTTCTGATAGCATGAGATGTGATATCTCAATGCTTCTAGTACCAAACCTGAGATCCTTCCTATAACATGAGATGTGATTTTTCAAATCCTTCCACTTCCAAACCTGAGACCCTCCCTTTAGCATGAGATGTGATATCCAACTCCTTCCAATTCCAATCCTGAGACCCTTCTGATAGCATGAGATGTGATATTTCAATGCCTCTAATACCAAACCTGAGATCCTACCTCTAACATGAAATGTGATATCCATCTCCTTCCCTTTCCAAACATGAGACCCTGCCTATAGCATGAGATGTGATATCAAAAGTCCTTCCCATTCCAATCCTGAGACCCTTCCTATAGCATGTGATGTGATATCTCAATGCTTATACCAAACCTGAGACCCTTCCTATGGCATGAGATGTCATATACAACTCCTTCCCATTCCAATCCTGAGACCCTTCCTATAGCATGAGATGTGATATCTCAATGCTTATACCAAACCTGAGACCCTTCCTATAGCATGAGATGTGATATCCAACTTCTTCCCATTCCAATCCTGAGACCCTTCCTATAACATGAGATGTGATGTCTCAATGCTTCTAATACCAAACCTGAGACCCTTCCTATAACATGAGATGGGATATCCAACTCCTTCCCATTCCAATCCTGAGACCCTTCCGATAGTAGAGATGTGATATCTCAATGCTTATACCAAACCTGAGACCCTTCCTATGGCCTGAGATGTCATATACAACTCCTTCCCATTCCAATCCTGAGACCGTTCCTATAGCATGAGATGTGATATCTCAATGCTTATACCAAATCTGAGACCCTTCCTATAGCATGAGATGTGATATCCAACTCCTTCCCATTCCAATCCTGAGACCCTTCCTATAGCATGAGATGCGATGTCTCAATGCTTCTAATACCAAACCTGAGATCCTTCCTATAACATGAGATGTGATATCCAACCCCTTCCCATTCCAATCCTGAGACCCTTATGATAGCATGAGATGTGATATCTCAATGCCTCTAATACCAAACCTGAGATACTTCCGATAGCATGAGATGTGATATCTCAATGCTTCTAATACCAAACCTGAGATCCTTCCTATAACATGAGATGTGATTTCCAAATCCTTCCCCTTCCAAACCTGAGACCCTCCCTTTAGCATGAGATGTGATATCCAACTCCTTCCCATTCCAATCCTGAGACCCTTCTGATAGCATGAGATGTGATATTTCAGTGCCTCTAATACCAAACCTGAGATCCTACCTCTAACATGAAATGTGATATCCATCTCCTTCCCTTTCCAAACCTGAGACCCTGCTTACAGCATGAGATGTGATATCCAAGTCCTTCCCATTACAATCCTGAGACCCTTCCTATAGCATGTGATGTGATATCTCAATGCTTATACCAAACCTGAGACCCTTCCTATGGCATGAGATGTCATATACAACTCCTTCCCATTCCAATCCTGAGACCCTTCCTATAGCATGAGATGTGATATCTCAATGCTTATACCAAACCTGAGACCCTTCCTATAGCATGAGATGTGATATCCATCTTCTTCCCATTCCAATCCTGAGACCCTTCCTATAACATGAGATGTGATGTCTCAATGCTTCTAATACCAAACCTGAGATCTTTCCTATAACATGAGATGTGATATCCAACTCCTTCCAATTCCAATCCTGAGACCCTTCCTATAGCATGAGATGTGATATCACAATGCTTATACCAAACCTGAGACCGTTCCTATAGCTTGAGATGTGATATCCAACTCCTTCCCATTCCAATCCTGAGACCCTTCCTATAGCATGAGATGTGATATCTCAAGGCCTCTAATACCAAACCTGAGATCGTTCCTCTAACATGAAATGTGATATCCAACTCCTTCCCCTTCCAAACCTGAGAGCCTTCCTATAGCATGAGATATGATAGCCAAGTCCTTCCAATTCCAATCCTGAGACCCTTCCTATAACATGAAATGTGATATCCAACTCATTCCCATTTCAACCTGAGACCCTTCCTATAGCATGAGATGGGATATCACAATGCTTCTAATACCAAACCTGAGACTCTTCCTATAACATGAGATGGGATATCCAACTCCTTCCCATTCCAATCCTGAGACCCTTCCGATAGCAGAGATGTGATATCTCAATGCTTATACCAAACCTGAGACCGTTCCTATGGCCTGAGATGTGATATCCAACTGCTTCCCATTCCAATCCTGAGACCCTTCCTATAGCATGAGATGTGATATCTCAATGCTTATACCAAATCTGAGACCCTTCCTATAGCATGAGATGTGATATCCAACTTCTTCCCATTCCAATCCTGAGACCCTTCCTATAACATGAGATGTGATGTCTCAATGCTTCTAATACCAAACCTGAGATCTTTCCTATAACATGAGATGTGATATCCAACTCCTTCCCATTCCAATCCTGAGACCCTTCCTATAGCATGAGATGTGATATCTCAATGCTTATACCAAACCTGAGACCCTTCCTAAGGCCTGAGATGTCATATACAACTCCTTCCCATTCCAATCCTGAGACCCTTCCTATAGCATGAGATGTGATATCTCAAGGCCTCTAATACCAAACCTGAGATCGTTCCTCTAACATGAAATGTGATATCCAACTCCTTCCCCTTCCAAACCTGAGAGCCTTCCTATAGCATGAGATATGATAGCCAAGTCCTTCCAATTCCAATCCTGAGACCCTTCCTATAACATGAAATGTGATATCCAACTCCTTCCCATTCCAACCTGAGACCCTTCCTATAGCATGAGATGGGATATCTCACTGCTTCTAATACCAAACCTGAGACTCTTCCTATAACATGAGATGGGATATCCAACTCCTTCCCATTCCAATCCTGAGACCCTTCCGATAGCAGAGATGTGATATCTCAATGCTTATACCAAACCTGAGACCCTTCCTATGGCCTGAGATGTGATATCCAACTGCTTCCCATTCCAATCCTGAGACCCTTCCTATAGCATGAGATGTGATATCTCAATGCTTATACCAAATCTGAGACCCTTCCTATAGCATGAGATGTGATATCCAACTCCTTCCCATTCCAATCCTGAGACCCTTCCTATAGCATGAGATGTGATGTCTCAATGCTTCTAATACCAAACCTGAGATCCTTCCTATAACATGAGATGTGATTTCCAAATCCTTCCCCTTCCAAACCTGAGACCCTCCCTTTAGCATGAGATGTGATATCCAACTCCTTCCCATTCCAATCCTGAGACCCTTCTGATAGCATGAGATGTGATATCTCAATGCCTCTAATACCAAACCTGAGATCCTACCTCTAACATGAAATGTGATATCCATCTCCTTCCCTTTCCAAACCTGAGACCCTGTCTATAGCATGAGATGTCATATACAACTCCTTCCCATTCCAATCCTGAGACCCTTCCTATAGCACGAGATGTGATATCTCAATGCTTATACCAAACCTGAGACCCTTCCTATAGCATGAGATGTGATATCCAACTCCTTCCCATTCCAATCCTGAGACCCTGCCTATAGCATGAGATGTGATATCCAACTCCTTCCCATTCCAATCCTGAGACCCTTCCTATAGCCTGAGATGTGATATCTCAATGCCTCTAATACCAAACCTGAGATCCTTCCTCTAACATGAAATGTGATATCCAACTCCTTCCCCTTCCAAACCTGAGAGCCTATCTATAGCATGAGATGTGATATCCAAGTCCTTCCCATTCCAATCTTGAGACACTTCCGATAGCAGAGATGTGATATCTCAATGCTTATACCAAACCTGAGACCCTTCCTATAACATGAGATGTGATATCCAACTCCTTCCCGTTCCAAACCTGAGACCCTTCCTTTAGCCTGAGATGTGATATCTCAATGCCTCTAATACCAAACCTGAGATCCTTCCTCTAACATGAAATGTGATATCCAACTCCTTCCCCTTCCAAACCTGAGAGCCTATCTATAGCATGAGATGTGATATCCAAGTCCTTCCCATTCCAATCTTGAGACACTTCCGATAGCAGAGATGTGATATCTCAATGCTTATACCAAACCTGAGACCCTTCCTATAGCATGAGATGTGATATCCAACTTCTTCCCATTCCAATCCTGAGACCCTTCCTATAACATGAGATGTGATGTCTCAATGCTTCTAATACCAAACCTGAGACCCTTCCTATAACATGAGATGTGATATCCAACTCCTTCCCGTTTCAAACCTGAGACCCTTCCTATAGCATATATGATATCCAACTCCTTCCCATTCCAAACATGAGACCCTTTCTATAGCAAGAATGTAATATCCAACTCCTTCTAATTCCAATCCTGAGACCATTCCTATAGCATGAGATGTGATATCTCAATGCTTGTAATACCAAACCTGAGATCCTTCCTATGACATGAGATGTGATATCCAATTCCTCCCCATTCCAAACCTTAGAACCTTCCTACAGCATGCGATGTGATATCTCAATGCTTCTAATACCAAACCTGAGACCAGTCCTATAACATGAGATTGGATATCCAACTCCTTCCCCTTCCAAACCTGAGACCCTTCCTATAGCATGAGATGTGATATCCAACTTCTTCCCATTCCAATCCTGAGACCCTTCCTATAACATGAGATGTGATGTCTCAATGCTTCTAATACCAAACCTGAGATCTTTCCTATAACATGAGATGTGATATCCAACTCCTTCCCATTCCAATCCTGAGACCCTTCCTATAGCATGAGATGTGCTATCTCAATGCTTATACCAAACCTGAGACCCTTCCTAAAGCTTGAGATGTGATATCCAACTCCTTCCCATTCCAATCCTGAGACCCTTCCTATAACATGAAATGTGATATCCAACTCCTTCCCATTCCAACCTGAGACCCTTCCTATAGCATGAGATGTGATATCCCAATGCTTCTACCAAACCTGAGAACCATACTATGGCATGAGATGTGATATCAAACTCCTTCCCATTCCAATCCTGAGACTCTTCCTATAGCTTGAGATGTGATATCCAAATCCTTCCCATTCCAATTCTGAGACCCTTCCTATACCATGAGACTTGATATCTCAATTCTTCTAATGCCAAACCTGAGACCCGTCCTATAACATGAGATGTGATATCCAAATCTTTCCCCTTCCAAACCTTAGACCCTTCCTTTATCATGAGATGTGATATCCAACTCCTTCCCATTCCAATCCTGAGACCCTTCCGATATCATGAGATTTGTTATCTCAATGCTTCTAATATCAAAATTGAGACCCGTCCTATAACATGAGATGTGATATCCAAATCTTTCCCCTTCCAAACCTTAGACCCTTCCTTTATCATGAGATGGGATATCCAACTCCTTTCCATTCCAATCCTGAGACCCTTCCGATAGCAGAGATGTGATATCTCAATGCTTATACCAATCCTGAGACCCTTCCTATGGCCTGAGATGTCATATACAACTCCTTCCCAATCCAATCCTGAGACCCTTCCTATATCATGAGATGTGATATCTCAATGCTTATACCAAATCTGAGACCCTTCCTATAGCATGAGATGTGATATCCAACTCCTTCAAATTCCAATCCTGAGACCCTTCCTATAGCATGAGATGTGATGTCTCAATGCTTCTAATACCAAACCTGAGATCCTTCCTATAACATGAGATGTGATATCCAACTCCTTCCCATTCCAATCCTGAGACCCTTCCGATAGCAGAGATGTGATATCTCAATGCTTATACCAAACCTGAGACCCTTCCTATGGCCTGAGATGTGATATCCAACTGCTTCCCATTCCAATCCTGAGACCCTTCCTATAGCATGAGATGTGATGTCTCAATGCTTCTAATACCAAACCTGAGAACCTTCCTACAGCATGCAATGTGATATCTCAATGCTTCTAATACCAAACCTGAGACCAGTCCTATAACATGAGATTGGATATCCAACTCCTTCCCCTTCCAAACCTGAGACCCTTCCTATAGCATGAGATGTGATATCCAACTTCTTCCCATTCCAATCCTGAGACCCTTCCTATAACATGAGATGTGATGTCTCAATGCTTCTAATACCAAACCTGAGATCTTTCCTATAACATGAGATGTAATATCCAACTCCTTCCCATTCCAATCCTGAGACCCTTCCTATAGCATGAGATGTGCTATCGCAATGCTTATACCAAACCTGAGACCCTCCCTTTAGCATGAGATGTGATATCCAACTCCTTCCCATTCCAATCCTGAGACCCTTCTGATAGCATGAGATGTGATATTTCAGTGCCTCTAATACCAAACCTGAGATCCTACCTCTAACATGAAATGTGATATCCATCTCCTTCCCTTTCCAAACCTGAGACCCTGCTTACAGCATGAGATGTGATATCCAAGTCCTTCCCATTACAATCCTGAGACCCTTCCTATAGCATGTGATGTGATATCTCAATGCTTATACCAAACCTGAGACCCTTCCTATGGCATGAGATGTCATATACAACTCCTTCCCATTCCAATCCTGAGACCCTTCCTATAGCATGAGATGTGATATCTCAATGCTTATACCAAACCTGAGACCCTTCCTATAGCATGAGATGTGATATCCAACTTCTTCCCATTCCAATCCTGAGACCCTTCCTATAACATGAGATGTGATGTCTCAATGCTTCTAATACCAAACCTGAGATCTTTCCTATAACATGAGATGTGATATCCAACTCCTTCCCATTCCAATCCTGAGACCCTTCCTATAGCATGAGATGTGATATCACAATGCTTATACCAAACCTGAGACCGTTCCTATAGCTTGAGATGTGATATCCAACTCCTTCCCATTCCAATCCTGAGACCCTTCCTATAGCATGATATGTGATATCTCAAGGCCTCTAATACCAAACCTGAGATCGTTCCTCTAACATGAAATGTGATATCCAACTCCTTCCCCTTCCAAACCCGAGAGCCTTCCTATAGCATGAGATATGATAGCCAAGTCCTTCCAATTCCAATCCTGAGACCCTTCCTATAACATGAAATGTGATATCCAACTCCTTCCCATTCCAACCTGAGACCCCTCCTATAGCATGAGATGGGATATCTCAATGCTTCTAATACCAAACCTGAGACTCTTCCTATAACATGAGATGGGATATCCAACTCCTTCCCATTCCAATCCTGAGACCCTTCCGATAGCAGAGATGTGATATCTCAATGCTTATACCAAACCTGAGACCCTTCCTATGGCCTGAGATGTGATATCCAACTGCTTCCCATTCCAATCCTGAGACCCTTCCTATAGCATGAGATGTGATATCTCAATGCTTATACCAAATCTGAGACCCTTCCTATAGCATGAGATGTGATATCCAACTTCTTCCCATTCCAATCCTGAGACCCTTCCTATAACATGAGATGTGATGTCTCAATGCTTCTAATACCAAACCTGAGATCTTTCCTATAACATGAGATGTGATATCCAACTCCTTCCCATTCCAATCCTGAGACCCTCCTATAGCATGAGATGTGATATCTCAATGCTTATACCAAACCTGAGACCCTTCCTAAGGCCTGAGATGTCATATACAACTCCTTCCCATTCCAATCCTGAGACCCTTCCTATAGCATGAGATGTGATATCTCAAGGCCTCTAATACCAAACCTGAGATCGTTCCTCTAACATGAAATGTGATATCCAACTCCTTCCCCTTCCAAACCTGAGAGCCTTCCTATAGCATGAGATATGATAGCCAAGTCCTTCCAATTCCAATCCTGAGACCCTTCCTATAACATGAAATGTGATATCCAACTCCTTCCCATTCCAACCTGAGACCCTTCCTATAGCATGAGATGGGATATCTCAATGCTTCTAATACCAAACCTGAGACTCTTCCTATAACATGAGATGGGATATCCAACTCCTTCCCATTCCAATCCTGAGACCCTTCCGATAACAGAGATGTGATATCTCAATGCTTATACCAAACCTGAGACCCTTCCTATGGCCTGAGATGTGATATCCAACTGCTTCCCATTCCAATCCTGAGACCCTTCCTATAGCATGAGATGTGATATCTCAATGCTTATACCAAATCTGAGACCCTTCCTATAGCATGAGATGTGATATCCAACTCCTTCCCATTCCAATCCTGAGACCCTTCCTATAGCATGAGATGTGATGTCTCAATGCTTCTAATACCAAACCTGAGATCCTTCCTATAACATGAGATGTGATTTCCAAATCCTTCCCCTTCCAAACCTGAGACCCCCCCTTTAGCATGAGATGTGATATCCAACTCCTTCCCATTCCAATCCTGAGACCCTTCTGATAGCATGAGATGTGATATCTCAATGCCTCTAATACCAAACCTGAGATCCTACCTCTAACATGAAATGTGATATCCATCTCCTTCCCTTTCCAAACCTGAGACCCTGTCTATAGCATGAGATGTCATATACAACTTCTTCCCATTCCAATCCTGAGACCCTTCCTATAACATGAGATGTGATGTCTCAATGCTTCTAATACCAAACCTGAGATCTTTCCTATAACATGAGATGTGATATCCAACTCCTTCTCATTCCAATCCTGAGACCCTTCCTATAGCATGAGATGTGCTATCTCAATGCTTATACCAAACCTGAGACCCTTCCTAAAGCTTGAGATGTGATATCCAACTCCTTCCCATTCCAATCCTGAGACCCTTCCTATAACATGAAATGTGATATCCAACTCCTTCCCATTCCAACCTGAGACCCTTCCTATAGCATGAGATGGGATATCCAACTCCTTCCAAATCCAATACTGATACCCTTCCAATAGCATGAGATGTGATATCCCAATGCTTCTACCAAACCTGAGAACCATACTATGGCATGAGATGTGATATCAAACTCCTTCCCATTCCAATCCTGAGACTCTTCCTATAGCTTGAGATGTGATATCCAAATCCTTCCCATTCCAATTCTGAGACCCTTCCTATACCATGAGACTTGATATCTCAATGCTTCTAATACCAAACCTGAGACCCATCCTATAACATGAGATGTGATATCCAAATCTTTCCCCTTCCAAACCTTAGACCCTTCCTTTATCATGAGATGTGATATCCAACTCCTTCCCATTCCAATCCTGAGACCCTTCCGATATCATGAGATTTGTTATCTCAATGCTTCTAATATCAAAATTGAGACCCGTCCTATAACATGAGATGTGATATCCAAATCTTTCCCCTTCCAAACCTTAGACCCTTCCTTTATCATGAGATGGGATATCCAACTCCTTTCCATTCCAATCCTGAGACCCTTCCGATAGCAGAGATGTGATATCTCAATGCTTATACCAATCCTGAGACCCTTCCTATGGCCTGAGATGTCATATACAACTCCTTCCCAATCCAATCCTGAGACCCTTCCTATAACATGAGATGTGATATACAACTCCTTCCCAATCCAATCCTGAGATCCTTCCTATAACATGAGATGTGATATCCAACTCCTTCCCATTCCAATCCTGAGACCCTTCCTATAGCATGAGATGTGATGTCTCAATGCTTCTAATACCAAACCTGAGAACCTTCCTACAGCATGCGATGTGATATCTCAATGCTTCTAATACCAAACCTGAGACCAGTCCTATAACATGAGATTGGATATCCAACTCCTTCCCCTTCCAAACCTGAGACCCTTCCTATAGCATGAGATGTGATATCCAACTTCTTCCCATTCCAATCCTGAGACCCTTCCTATAACATGAGATGTGATGTCTCAATGCTTCTAATACCAAACCTGAGATCTTTCCTATAACATGAGATGTTATATCCAACTCCTTCCCATTCCAATCCTGAGACCCTTCCTATAGCATGAGATGTGCTATCGCAATGCTTATACCAAACCTGAGACACTTCCTAAAGCTTGAGATGTGATATCCAACTCCTTCCCATTCCAATCCTGAGACCCTTCCTATAGCATGATATGTGATATCTCAATGCCTCTAATACCAAACCTGAGATCCTTCCTCTAACATGAAATGTGATATCGAACTCCTTCCCTTTCCAAACCTGAGAGCCTACCTATAGCATGAGATGTGATATCCAAGTCCTTCCCATTCCAATCCTTAGACCCTTCCTACAGCATGCAATATGATATCTCAATGATTCTAATAACAAACCTGAGACTCGTCCTATAACATGAGATGGGATATCCAACACCTTCCCATTCCAATCCTGAGACACTTCCGATAGCAGAGATGTGATATCTCAATGCTTATAACAAACCTGAGACCCTTCCTATAACATGAGATGTGATGTCTCAATGCTTCTAATACCAAACCTGAGATCTTTCCTATAACATGAGATGTAATATCCAACTCCTTCCCATTCCAATCCTGAGACCCTTCCTATAGCATGAGATGTGATATCTCAATGCGTATACCAAACCTGAGACCCTTCCTATAGCTTGAGATGTGATATCCAACTCCTTCCCATTCCAATCCTGAGACCCTTCCTATAGCATGAGATGTGATATCTCAAGGCCTCTAATACCAAACCTGAGATCCTTCCTCTAACATGAAATGTGATATCCAACTCCTTCCCCTTCCAAACCTGAGAGCCTTCCTATAGCATGAGATATGATATCCAAGTCCTTCCCATCCAATCCTGAGACCCTTCCTATAACATGAAATGTGATATCCAACTCCTTCCCATTCCAACCTGAGACCCTTACTATAGCATGAGATGGGATATCCAACTCCTTCCAAATCCAATACTGATACCCTTCCGATAGCATGAGATGTGATATCCCAATGCTTCTACCAAACCTGAGACCCATACTATGGCATGAGATGTGATATCAAACCCCTTCCCATTCCAATCCTGAGACCCTACCTATAGCTTGAGATGTGATATCCAACTCCTTCCCATTCCAATTCTGAGACCCTTCCTATACCATGAGACTTGATATCTCAATGCTTCTAATACAAAACCTGAGACCCGTCCTATAACATGAGATGTGATATCCAAATCCTTCCCCTTCCAAACCTTAGACCCTTCCTTTATCATGAGATGTGATATCCAATTCCTTCCCATTCCAATCCTGAGACCCTTCCGATATCATGAGATTTGTTATCTCAATACTTCTAATATCAAACTTGAGACCCTCCCTATAGCATGAGATGTGACATCCAAGTCCTCCCCATTCCAATCCTGAGACTCTTCCTATAGCATGAGATGTGATATCTCAATGCTTCTAATACCAAACCTGAGACCCTTCCTATAACATGAGATGGGATATCCAACTCCTTCCCATTCCAATCCTGAGACCCTTCCGATAGCAGAGATGTGATATCTCAATGCTTATACCAAACCTGAGACCCTTCCTATGGCCTGATTTGTCATATACAACTCCTTCCCATTCCAATCCTGAGACCCTTCCTATAGCATAAGATGTGATATCTCAATGCTTATACCAAATCCGAGACCCTTCCTATAGCATGAGATGTGATATCCAACTCCTTCCCATTCCAATCCTGAGACCCTTCCTATAGCATGAGATGTGATGTCTCAATGCTTCTAATACCAAACCTGAGATCCTTCCTATAACATGAGATGTGATATCCAACCCCTTCCCATTGCAATCCTGAGACCCTTATGATAGCATGAGATGTGATATCTCAATGCCTCTAATACCAAACCTGAGATACTTCTGATAGCATGAGATGTGATATCTCAATGCTTCTAGTACCAAACCTGAGATCCTTCCTATAACATCAGATGTGATTTCCAAATCCTTCCACTTCCAAACCTGAGACCCTCCCTTTAGCATGAGATGTGATATCCAACTCCTTCCCATTCCAATCCTGAGACCCTTCTGATAGCATGAGATGTGATATTTCAATGCCTCTAATACCAAACCTGAGATCCTACCTCTAACATGAAATGTGATATCCATCTCCTTCCCTTTCCAAACCTGAGACCCTGCCTATAGCATGAGATGTGATATCAAAAGTCCTTCCCATTCCAATCCTGAGACCCTTCCTATAGCATGTGATGTGATATCTCAATGCTTATACCAAACCTGAGACCCTTCCTATGGCATGAGATGTCATATACAACTCCTTCCCATTCCAATCCTGAGACCCTTCCTATAGCATGAGATGTGATATCTCAATGCTTATACCAAACCTGAGACCCTTCCTATAGCATGAGATGTGATATCCAACTTCTTCCCATTCCAATCCTGAGACTCTTCCTATAACATGAGATGTGATGTCTCAATGCTTCTAATACCAAACATGAGACCCTTCCTATAACATGAGATGGGATATCCAACTCCTTCCCATTCCAATCCTGAGACCCTTCCGATAGTAGAGATGTGATATCTCAATGCTTATACCAAACCTGAGACCCTTCCTATGGCCTGAGATGTCATATACAACTCCTTCCCATTCCAATCCTGAGACCGTTCCTATAGCATGAGATGTGATATCTCAATGCTTATACCAAATCTGAGACCCTTCCTATAGCATGAGATGTGATATCCAACTCCTTCCCATTCCAATCCTGAGACCCTTCCTATAGCATGAGATGCGATGTCTCAATGCTTCTAATACCAAACCTGAGATCCTTCCTATAACATGAGATGTGATATCCAACTCCTTCCCATTCCAATCCTGAGACCCTTATGATAGCATGAGATGTGATATCTCAATGCCTCTAATACCAAACCTGAGATCCTTCCTATAACATGAGATGTGATTTCCAAATCCTTCCCCTTCCAAACCTGAGTCCCTCCCTTTAGCATGAGATGTGATATCCAACTCCTTCCCATTCCAACCCTGAGACCCTTCTGATAGCATGAGATGTGATATTTCAGTGCCTCTAATACCAAACCTGAGATCCTACCTCTAACATGAAATGTGATATCCATCTCCTTCCCTTTCCAAACCTGAGACCCTGCTTATAGCATGAGCTGTGATATCCAAGTCCTTCCCATTACAATCCTGAGACCCTTCCTATAGCATGTGATGTGATATCTCAATGCTTATACCAAACCTGAGACCCTTCCTATGGCATGAGATGTCATATACAACTCCTTCCCATTCCAATCCTGAGACCCTTCCTATAGCATGAGATGTGATATCTCAATGCTTATACCAAACCTGAGACCCTTCCTATAACATGAGATGTGATATCCAACTTCTTCCCATTCCAATCCTGAGACCCTTCCTATAGCATGAGATGTGATATCACAATGCTTATACCAAACCTGAGACCGTTCCTATAACATGAGATGTGATATCCAACTCCTTCCCATTCCAATCCTGAGACCCATCCTATAGCATGAGATGTGATGTCTCAATGCTTCTAATACCAAACCTGAGAACCTTCCTACAGCATGCGATGTGATATCTCAATGCTTCTAATACCAAACCTGAGACCAGTCCTATAACATGAGATTGGATATCCAACTCCTTCCCCTTCCAAACCTGAGACCCTTCCTATAGCATGAGATGTGATATCCAACTTCTTCCCATTCCAATCCTGAGACCCTTCCTATAGCATGAGATGTGATGTCTCAATGCTTCTAATACCAAACCTGAGACCGTTCCTATAACATGAGATGTGATATCCAACTCCTTCCCATTCCAATCCTGAGACCCATCCTATAGCATGAGATGTGATGTCTCAATGCTTCTAATACCAAACCTGAGAACCTTCCTACAGCATGCGATGTGATATCTCAATGCTTCTAATACCAAACCTGAGACCAGTCCTATAACATGAGATTGGATATCCAACTCCTTCCCCTTCCAAACCTGAGACCCTTCCTATAGCATGAGATGTGATATCCAACTTCTTCCCATTCCAATCCTGAGACCGTTCCTATAACATGAGATGTGATGTCTCAATGCTTCTAATACCAAACCTGAGAACCTTCCTATAACATGAGATGTAATATCCAACTCCTTCCCATTCCAATCCTGAGACCCTTCCTATAGCATGAGATGTGCTATCTCAATGCTTATACCAAACCTGAGACCCTTCCTAAAGCTTGAGATGTGATATCCAACTCCTTCCCATTCCAATCCTGAGACCCTTCCTATAGCATGATATGTGATATCCCAAGGCCTCTAATACCAAACCTGAGATCCTTCCTCTAACATGAAATGTGATATCCAACTCCTTCCCCTTCCAAACCTGAGAGCCTTCCTATAGCATGAGATATGATATCCAAATCCTTCCCATTCCAATCCTGAGACCCTTCCTATAACATGAAATGTGATATCCAACTCCTTCCCATTCCAACCTGAGACCCTTCCTATAGCATGAGATGGGATATCCAACTCCTTCCAAATCCAATACTGATACCCTTCCAATAGCATGAGATGTGATATCCCAATGCTTCTACCAAACCTGAGACCCATACTATGGCATGAGATGTGATATCAAACTCCTTCCCATTCCAATCTTGAGACTCTTCCTATAGCTTGAGATGTGATATCCAACTCCCTCCCATTCCAATTCTGAGACCGTTCCTATGCCATGAGACTTGATATCTCAATGCTTCTAATACCAAACCCGAGACCCGTCCTATAACATGAGATGTGATATCCAAATCTTTCCCCTTCCAAACCTTAGACCCTTCCTTTATCATGAGATGTGATATCCAACTCCTTCCCATTCCAATCGTGAGACCCTTCCGATATCATGAGATTTGTTATCTCAATGCTTCTAATATCAAACTTGAGACCCTCCCTATAGCATGAGATGTGACATCCAAGTCCTCCCCATTCCAATCCTGAGACCCTTCCTATAGCATGAGATGTGATATCTCAATGCTTCTAATACCAAACCTGAGACCCTTCCTATAACATGAGATGGGATATCCAACTCCTTCCCATTCCAATCCTGAGACCCTTCCGATAGCAGAGATGTGATATCTCAATGCTTATACCAATCCTGAGACCCTTCCTATGGCCTGAGATGTCATATACAACTCCTTCCCAATCCAATCCTGAGACCCTTCCGATAGCATGAGATGTGATATCTCAATGCTTATACCAAATCTGAGACCCTTCCTATAGCATGAGATGTGATATCCAACTCCTTCCCATTCCAATCCTGAGACCCTTCCTATAGCATGAGATGTGATGTCTCAATGCTTCTAATACCAAACCTGAGACCAGTCCTATAACATGAGATTGGATATCCAACTCCTTCCCCTTCCACACCTGAGACCCTTCCTATAGCATGAGATGTGATATCCAACTTCTTCCCATTCCAATCCTGAGACCCTTCCTATAACATGAGATGTGATGTCTCAATGCTTCTAATACCAAACCGGAGATCTTTCCTATAACATGAGATGTGATATCCAACTCCTTCCCATTCCAATCCTGAAACCCTTCCTATAGCATGAGATGTGCTATCTCAATGCTTATACCAAACATGAGACCCTTCCTAAAGCTTGAGATGTGATATCCAACTCCTTCCCATTCCAATCCTGAGACCCTTCCTATAGCATGAGATGTGATATCTCAAGGCCTCTAATACCAAACCTGAGATCCTTCCTCTAACATGAAATGTGATATCCAACTCCTTCCCATTCCAATCCTGAGACCCTTCCTATAACATGAAATGTGATATCCAACTCCTTCCCATTCTAACCTGAGACCCTTCCTATAGCATGAGATGGGATATCCAACTCCTTCCAAATCCTATACTGATACCCTTCCAATAGCATGAGATGTGATATCCCAATGCTTCTACCAAACCTGAGACCCATACTATGGCATGAGATGTGATATCAAACTCCTTCCCATTCCAATCCTGAGACTCTTCCTATAGCTTGAGATGTGATATCCAACTCCTTCCCATTCCAATCCTGAGACCCTTCCGATATCATGAGATTTGTTATCTCAATGCTTCTAATATCAAACTTGAGACCCTCCCTATAGCATGAGATGTGACATCCAAGTCCTCCCCATTCCAATCCTGAGACCCTTCCTATAGCATGAGATGTGATATCTCAATGCTTCTAATACCAAACCTGAGACTCTTCCTATAACATGAGATGGGATATCCAACTCCTTCCCATTCCAATCCTGAGACCCTTCCGATAGCAGAGATGTGATATCTCAATGCTTATACCAATCCTGAGACCCTTCCTATGGCCTGAGATGTCATATACAACTCCTTCCCAATCCAATCCTGAGACCCTTCCTATAGCATGAGATGTGATATCCCAATGCTTATACCAAATCTGAGACCCTTCCTATAGCATGAGATGGGATATCCAACTCCTTCCAAATCCAATACTGATACCCTTCCAATAGCATGAGATGTGATATCCCAATGCTTCTACCAAACCTGAGACCCATACTATAGCATGAGATGGGATATTCAACTCCTTCCAAATCCAATACTGATACCCTTCCAATAGCATGTGATGTGATATCCCAATGCTTCTACCAAACCTGAGACCCATACTATGGCATGAGATGTGATATCAAACTCATTCCCATTCCAATCCTGAGATTCTTCCTATAGCTTGAGATGTGATATCCAACTCCTTCCAATTCCAATTCTGAGACCCTACCTATGCCATGATACTTGATATCTCAATGCTTCTAATACCAAACCTGAGACCCGTCCTATAACATGAGATGTGATATCCAAATCTTTCCCCTTCCAAACCTTAGACCCTTCCATTATCATGAGATGTG
The DNA here is from genome assembly GCF_040938575.1 of Ambystoma mexicanum. Classification (NCBI taxonomy): domain Eukaryota; kingdom Metazoa; phylum Chordata; class Amphibia; order Caudata; family Ambystomatidae; genus Ambystoma; species Ambystoma mexicanum. Next base: position 544,152 of record NW_027182342.1, on the reverse strand, counting down.
ATATCCAACTCCTTCCCATTCCAATCCTGAGACCCTTCTGATAGCATGAGATGTGATATCTCAATGCCTCTAATACCAAACCTGAGATCTTATCTCTAACATGAAATGTGATATCCATCTCCTTCCCTTTCCAAACCTGAGACCCTGCCTATAGCATGAGATGTGATATCCAAGTCCTTCCCATTCCAATCCTGAGACCCTTTCTATAGCATGTGATGTGATATCTCAATGCTTATACCAAACCTGAGACCCTTCCTATGGCATGAGATGTCATATACAACTCCTTCCCATTCCAATCCTGAGACCCTTCCTATAGCATGAGATGTGATATCTCAATGCATATACCAACCCTGAGACCCTTCCTATAGCATGAGATGTGATATCCAACTTCTTCCCATTCCAATCCTGAGACCCTTCCTATAACATGAGATGTGATGTCTCAATGCAATACCAAACCTGAGATATTTCCTATAATATGAGATGTGATATCCAACTCCTTCCCATTCCAATCCTGAGACCCTTCCTATAGCATGAGATGTGATATCTCAATGCTTCTAATACCAAACCTGAGACCCTTCCTATAACATGAGATGTGATTTCCAAATCCTTCCCCTTCCAAACCTGAGACCCTCCCTTTAGCATGAGATGTGATATACAACTCCTTCACATTCCAATCCTGAGACCCTTCTGATAGCATGAGATGTGATATCTCAATGCCTCTAATACCAAACCTGAGATCTTATCTCTAACATGAAATGTGATATCCATCTCCTTCCCTTTCCAAACCTGAGACCCTGCCTATAGCATGTGATGTGATATCTAAGTCCTTCCCATTCCAATCCTGAGACCCTTTCTATAGCATGTGATGTGATATCTCAATGCTTATACCAAACCTGAGACCCTTCCTATGGCATGAGATGTCATATACAACTCCTTCCCATTCCAATCCTGAGACCCTTCCTATAGCATGAGATGTTATATCTCAATGCATATACCAACCCTGAGACCCTTCCTATAGCATGAGATGTGATATCCAACTTCTTCCCATTCCAATCCTGAGACCCTTCCTATAACATGATATGTGATGTCTCAATGCTTCTAATACCAAACCTGAGATATTTCCTATAATATGAGATGTGATATCCAACTCCTTCCCATTCCAATCCTGAGAACCTTCCTAAAGCATGCAATGTGATATCTCAATGCTTCTAATACCAAACCTGAGACCAGTCCTATAACATGAGATTGGATATCCAACTCCTTCCCCTTCCAAACCTGAGACCCTTCCTATAGCATGAGATGTGATATCCAACTTTTTCCCATTCCAATCCTGAGACCCTTCCTATAACATGAGATGTGATGTCTCAATGCTTCTAATACCAAACCGGAGATCTTTCCTATAACATGAGATGTGATATCCAACTCCTTCCCATTCCAATCCTGAAACCCTTCCTATAGCATGAGATGTGCTATCTCAATGCTTATACCAAACATGAGACCCTTCCTAAAGCTTGAGATGTGATATCCAACTCCTTCCCATTCCAATCCTGAGACCCTTCCTATAGCATGAGATGTGATATCTCAAGGCCTCTAATACCAAACCTGAGATCCTTCCTCTAACATGAAATGTGATATCCAACTCCTTCCCCTTCCAAACCTGAGAGCCTTCCTATAGCATGAGATATGATATCCAAGTCCTTCCCATTCCAATCCTGAGACCCTTCCTATAACATGAAATGTGATATCCTACTCCTTCCCATTCTAACCTGAGACCCTTCCTATAGCATGAGATGGGATATCCAACTCCTTCCAAATCCAATACTGATACCCTTCCAATAGCATGAGATGTGATATCCCAATGCTTCTACCAAACCTGAGACCCATACTATGGCATGAGATGTGATATCAAACTCCTTCCCATTCCAATCCTGAGACTCTTCCTATAGCTTGAGATGTGATATCCAACTCCTTCCCATTCCAATTCTGAGACCCTTCCTATGCCATGAGACTTGATATCTCAATGCTTCTAATACCAAACCTGAGACCCGTCCTATAACATGAGATGTGATATCCAAATATTTCCCCTTCCAAACCTTAGACCCTTCCTTTATCATGAGATGTGATATCCAACTCCTTCCCATTCCAATCCTGAGACCCTTCCGATATCATGAGATTTGTTATCTCAATGCTTCTAATATCAAACTTGAGACCCTCCCTATAGCATGAGATGTGACATCCAAGTCCTCCCCATTCCAATCCTGAGACCCTTCCTATAGCATGAGATGTGATATCTCAATGCTTCTAAAACCAAACCTGAGACTCTTCCTATAACATGAGATGGGATATCCAACTCCTTCCCATTCCAATCCTGAGACCCTTCCGATAGCAGAGATGTGATATCTCAATGCTTATACCAATCCTGAGACCCTTCCTATGGCCTGAGATGTCATATACAACTCCTTCCCAATCCAATCCTGAGACCCTTCCTATAGCATGAGATGTGATATCCCAATGCTTATACCAAATCTGAGACCCTTCCTATAGCATGAGATGGGATATCCAACTCCTTCCAAATCCAATACTGATACCCTTCCAATAGCATGAGATGTGATATCCCAATGCTTCTACCAAACCTGAGACCCATACTATAGCATGAGATGGGATATTCAACTCCTTCCAAATCCAATACTGATACCCTTCCAATAGCATGTGATGTGATATCCCAATGCTTCTACCAAACCTGAGACCCATACTATGGCATGAGATGTGATATCAAACTCATTCCCATTCCAATCCTGAGATTCTTCCTATAGCTTGAGATGTGATATCCAACTCCTTCCAATTCCAATTCTGAGACCCTACCTATGCCATGAGACTTGATATCTCAATGCTTCTAATACCAAACCTGAGACCCGTCCTATAACATGAGATGTGATATCCAAATCTTTCCCCTTCCAAACCTTAGACCCTTCCATTATCATGAGATGTGATATCCAACTCCTTCCAATTCCAATCCTGAGACCCTTCTGATAGCATGAGATGTGATATCTCAATGCCTCTAATACCAAACCTGAGATCTTATCTCTAACATGAAATGTGATATCCATCTCCGTCCCTTTCCAAACCTGAGACCCTGCCTATAGCATGAGATGTGATATCCAAGTCCTTCCCATTCCAATCCTGAGACCCTTTCTATAGCATGTGATGTGATATCTCAATGCTTATACCAAACCTGAGACCCTTCCTATGGCATGAGATGTCATATACAACTCCTTCCCATTCCAATCCTGAGACCCTTCCTATAGCATGAGATGTGATATCTCAATGCATATACCAACCCTGAGACCCTTCCTATAGCATGAGATGTGATATCCAACTTCTTCCCATTCCAATCCTGAGACCCTTCCTATAACATGAGATGTGATGTCTCAATGCAATACCAAACCTGAGATATTTCCTATAATATGAGATGTGATATCCAACTCCTTCCCATTCCAATCCTGAGACCCTTCCTATAGCATGAGATGTGATATCTCAATGCTTCTAATACCAAACCTGAGACCCTTCCTATAACATGAGATGTGATTTCCAAATCCTTCCCCTTCCAAACCTGAGACCCTCCCTTTAGCATGAGATGTGATATACAACTCCTTCACATTCCAATCCTGAGACCCTTCTGATAGCATGAGATGTGATATCTCAATGCCTCTAATACCAAACCTGAGATCTTATCTCTAACATGAAATGTGATATCCATCTCCTTCCCTTTCCAAACCTGAGACCCTGCCTATAGCATGAGATGTGATATCCAAGTCCTTCCCATTCCAATCCTGAGACCCTTTCTATAGCATGTGATGTGATATCTCAATGCTTATACCAAACCTGAGACCCTTCCTATGGCATGAGATGTCATATACAACTCCTTCCCATTCCAATCCTGAGACCCTTCCTATAGCATGAGATGTGATATCTCAATGCATATACCAACCCTGAGACCCTTCCTATAGCATGAGATGTGATATCCAACTTCTTCCCATTCCAATCCTGAGACCCTTCCTATAACATGAGATGTGATGTCTCAATGCTTCTAATACCAAACCTGAGATATTTCCTATAATATGAGATGTGATATCCAACTCCTTCCCATTCCAATCCTGAGACGCTTCCTATAGCATGAGATGTGATATCTCAATGCTTATACCAAACCTGAGACCCTTCCTATAGCTTGAGATGTGATATCCAACTTCTTCCCATTCCAATCCAGAGACCCTTCCTATAGCATGAGATGTGATATCTCAAGGCCTCTAATACCAAACCTGAGATCCTTCCTCTAACATGAAATGTGATATCCAACTCCTTCCCCTTCCAAACCTGAGAGCTTTCCTATAGCATGAGATATGATATCCAAGTCCTTCCCATTCCAATCCTGAGACCCTTTCTATAACATGAAATGTGATATCCAACTCCTTCCCATTGCAACCTGAGACCCTTCCTATAGCATGAGATGGGATATCCAACTCCTTCCAAATCCAATACTGATACCCTTCCGATAGCATGAGATGTGATATCCCAATGCTTCTACCAAACCTGAGACCCATACTATGGCATGAGATGTGATATCAAACTCCTTCCCATTCCAATCCTGAGGCCCTTCCTATAGCTTGAGGTGTGATATCCAACTCCTTCCCATTCCAATTCTGAGACCCTTCTTATACCATGAGACTTGATATCTCAATGCTTCTAATACCAAACCTGAGACCCGTCCTATAACATGAGATGTGATATCCAAATCCTTCCCCTTCCAAACCTCAGACCCTTCCTTTATCATGAGATGTGATATCCAACTCCTTCCCATTCCAATCCTGAGACCCTTCCGATATCATGAGATTTGTTATCTCAATGCTTTTAATATCAAACTTGAGACCCTCCCTATAGCATGAGATGTGACATCCAAGTCCTTCCCATTCCAATCCTGAGACCCTTCCTATAGCATGAGATGTGATATCTCTATGCTTCTAATACCAAACCTGAGACCCTTCCTATAACATGAGATGGGATATCCAACTCGTTCCCATTCCAATCCTGAGACCCTTCCGATAGCAGAGATGTGATATCTCAATGCTTATACCAAACCTGAGACCCTTCCTATGGCCTGGGATGTCATATACAACTCCTTCCCATTCCAATCCTGAGACCCTTCCTATAGCATGAGATGTGATATCTCAATGCCTATACCAAATCTGAGACCCTTCCTATAGCATGAGATGTGACATCCAATTCCTTCCCATTCCAATCCTGAGACCCTTCCTATAGCATGAGATGTGATATCTCAATGCTTTTACCAAACCTGAGAGCCTACCTATAGCATGAGATGTGATATCCAAGTCCATCCCATTCCAATCCTTAGACCCTTCCTACAGCATGCGATGTGATATCTCAATGATTCTAATACCAAACCAGAGACTCGTCCTATAACATGAGATGGGATATCCAACTCCTTCCCATTCCAATCCTAAGCCACTTCCGATAGCAGAGATGTGATATCTCAATGCTTATACCAAATCTGAGACCCTTCCTATAACATGAGATGTGATATCCAACTCCTTCCCGTTCCAAACCTGAGACACTAACTATAGCATATGTGATATCCAACTCCTTCCCATTCCAAACATGAGACCCTTCCTATAGCAAGAAAGTAATATCCAACTCCTACCCATTCCAATCCTGAGACCCTTCCTATAGCAAGAGATGTGATATCCAAATCCTTCCCATTCCAATCCTGAGACCCTTCCTATAACATGAGATGTGATATCCAACTCCTTCCCATTCCAACCTGAGACACTTCCTATAGCATGAGAAGGGATATCCAACTCCTTCCCAATCCAATCCTGAGACCCTTCCGATAGCAGAGATGTGATATCTCAATGCTTATACCAAACCTGAGACCCTTCCTATAGCATGAGAAGGGATATCCAACTCCTTCCCAATCCAATCCATCCTGAGACCCTTCCGATAGCAGAGACGTGATATCTCAATGCTTCTACCAAACCTGAGACCCTTCCTTTAGCATGAGATGGGATATCAAACTCCTTCCAAATCCAATACTGATACCCTTCCAATAGCATGAGATGTGATATCCCAATGCTTCTACCAAACCTGAGAACCATACTATGGCATGAGATGTGATATCAAACTCCTTCCCATTCCAATCCTGAGACTCTTCCTATAGCTTGAGATGTGATATCCAAATCCTTCCCATTCCAATTCTGAGACCCTTCCTATACCATGAGACTTGATATCTCAATGCTTATACCAATCCTGAGACCCTTCCTATGGCCTGAGATGTCATATACAACTCCTTCCCAATCCAATCCTGAGACCCTTCCTATATCATGAGATGTGATATCTCAATGCTTATACCAAATCTGAGACCCTTCCTATAGCATGAGATGTGATATCCAACTCCTTCAAATTCCAATCCTGAGACCCTTCCTATAGCATGAGATGTGATGTCTCAATGCTTCTAATACCAAACCTGAGATCCTTCCTATAACATGAGATGTGATATCCAACTCCTTCCCATTCCAATCCTGAGACCCTTCCTATAGCATGAGATGTGATGTCTCAATGCTTCTAATACCAAACCTGAGAACCTTCCTACAGCATGCGATGTGATATCTCAATGCTTCTAATACCAAACCTGAGACCAGTCCTATAACATGAGATTGGATATCCAACTCCTTCCCCTTCCAAACCTGAGACCCTTCCTATAGCATGAGATGTGATGTCTCAATGCTTCTAATACCAAACCTGAGATCTTTCCTATAACATGAGATGTGATTTCCAACTCCTTCCCATTCCAATCCTGAGACCCTTCCTATAGCATGAGATGTGCTATCTCAATGCTTATACCAAACCTGAGACCCTTCCTAAAGCTTGAGATGTGATATCCAACTCCTTCCCATTCCAATCCTGAGACCCTTCCTATAACATCAAATGTGATATCCAACTCCTTCCCATTCCAACCTGAGACCCTTCCTATAGCATGAGATGGGATATCCAACTCCTTCCAAATCCAATACTGATACCCTTCCAATAGCATGAGATGTGATATCCCAATGCTTCTACCAAACCTGAGAACCATACTATGGCATGAGATGTGATATCAAACTCCTTCCCATTCCAATCCTGAGACTCTTCCTATAGCTTGAGATGTGATATCCAAAATCCTTCCCATTCCAATTCTGAGACCCTTCCTATACCATGAGACTTGATATCTCAATGCTTCTAATACCAAACCTGAGACCCGTCCTATAACATGAGATGTGATATCCAAATCTTTCCCCTTCCAAACCTTAGACCCTTCCTTTATCATGAGATGTGATATCCAACTCCTTCCCATTCCAATCCTGAGACCCTTCCGATATCATGAGATTTGTTATCTCAATGCTTCTAATATCAAAATTGAGACCCGTCCTATAACATGAGATGTGATATCCAAATCTTTCCCCTTCCAAACCTTAGACCCTTCCTTTATCATGAGATGGGATATCCAACTCCTTCCCATTCCAATCCTGAGACCCTTCCGATAGCAGAGATGTGATATCTCAATGCTTATACCAATCCTGAGACCCTTCCTATGGCCTGAGATGTCATATACAACTCCTTCCCAATCCAATCCTGAGACCCTTCCTATAGCATGAGATGTGATATCTCAATGCTTATACCAAATCTGAGACCCTTCCTATAGCATGAGATGTGATATCCAACTCCTTCCCATTCCAATCCTGAGACCCTTCCTATAACATGAGATGTGATGTCTCAATGCTTCTAATACCAAACCTGAGATCCTTCCTATAACATGAGATGTGATATCCAACTCCTTCCCATTCCAATCCTGAGACCCTTCCTATAGCATGAGATGTGATGTCTCAATGCTTCTAATACCAAACCTGAGAACCTTCCTAGAGCATGCGATGTGATATCTCAATGCTTCCAATACCAAACCTGAGACCAGTCCTATAACATGAGATTGGATATCCAACTCCTTCCCCTTCCAAACCTGAGACCCTTCCTATAGCATGAGATGTGATATCCAACTTCTTCCCATTCCAATCCTGAGACCGTTCCTATAACATGAGATGTGATGTTTCAATGCTTCTAATACCAAACCTGAGATCTTTCCTATAACATCAGATGTAATATCCAACTCCTTCCCATTCCAATCCTGAGACCCTTCCTATAGCATGGGATGTGCTATCTCAATGCTTATACCAAACCTGAGACCCTTCCTAAAGCTTGAGATGTGATATCCAACTCCTTCCCATTCCAATCCTGAGACCCTTCCTATAGCATGATATGTGATATCTCAAGGCCTCTAATACCAAACCTGAGATCCTTCCTCTGACATGAAATGTGATATCCAACTCCTTCCCCTTCCAAACCTGAGAGCCTTCCTATATCATGAGATATGATACCCAAGTCCTTCCCATTCCAATCCTGAGACCCTTCCTATAACATGAAATGTGATATCCAACTCCTTCCCATTCCAACCTGAGACCCTTCCTATAGCATGAGATGGGATATCCAACTCCTTCCAAATCCAATACTGATACCCTTCCAATAGCATGAGATGTGATATCCCAATGCTTCTACCAAACCTGAGACCCATACTATGGCATGAGATGTGATATCAAACTCCTTCCCATTCCAATCTTGAGACTCTTCCTATAGCTTGAGATGTGATATCCAACTCCTTCCCATTCCAATTCTGAGACCCTTCCTATGCCATGAGACTTGATATCTCAATGCTTCTAATACCAAACCTGAGACCCGTCCTATAACATGAGATGTGATATCCAAATCTTTTCCCTTCCAAAACTTAGACCCTTCCTTTATCATGAGATGGGATATCCAACTCCTTCCCATTCCAATCCTGAGACCCTTCCGATAGCAGAGATGTGATATCTCAATGCTTATACCAATCCTGAGACCCTTCCTATGGCCTGAGATGTCATATACAACTCCTTCCCAATCCAATCCTGAGACCCTTCCTATAGCATGAGATGTGATATCTCAATGCTTATACCAAATCTGAGACCCTTCCTATAGCATGAGATGTGATATCCAACTCCTTCCCATTCCAATCCTGAGACCCTTCCTATAACATGAGATGTGATGTCTCAATGCTTCTAATACCAAACCTGAGATCCTTCCTATAACATGAGATGTGATATCCAACTCCTTCCCATTCCAATCCTGAGACCCTTCCTATAGCATGAGATGTGATGTCTCAATGCTTCTAATACCAAACCTGAGAACCTTCCTAGAGCATGCGATGTGATATCTCAATGCTTCCAATACCAAACCTGAGACCAGTCCTATAACATGAGATTGGATATCCAACTCCTTCCCCTTCCAAACCTGAGACCCTTCCTATAGCATGAGATGTGATATCCAACTTCTTCCCATTCCAATCCTGAGACCGTTCCTATAACATGAGATGTGATGTTTCAATGCTTCTAATACCAAACCTGAGATCTTTCCTATAACATCAGATGTAATATCCAACTCCTTCCCATTCCAATCCTGAGACCCTTCCTATAGCATGGGATGTGCTATCTCAATGCTTATACCAAACCTGAGACCCTTCCTAAAGCTTGAGATGTGATATCCAACTCCTTCCCATTCCAATCCTGAGACCCTTCCTATAGCATGATATGTGATATCTCAAGGCCTCTAATACCAAACCTGAGATCCTTCCTCTGACATGAAATGTGATATCCAACTCCTTCCCCTTCCAAACCTGAGAGCCTTCCTATATCATGAGATATGATACCCAAGTCCTTCCCATTCCAATCCTGAGACCCTTCCTATAACATGAAATGTGATATCCAACTCCTTCCCATTCCAACCTGAGACCCTTCCTATAGCATGAGATGGGATATCCAACTCCTTCCAAATCCAATACTGATACCCTTCCAATAGCATGAGATGTGATATCCCAATGCTTCTACCAAACCTGAGACCCATACTATGGCATGAGATGTGATATCAAACTCCTTCCCATTCCAATCTTGAGACTCTTCCTATAGCTTGAGATGTGATATCCAACTCCTTCCCATTCCAATTCTGAGACCCTTCCTATGCCATGAGACTTGATATCTCAATGCTTCTAATACCAAACCTGAGACCCGTCCTATAACATGAGATGTGATATCCAAATCTTTTCCCTTCCAAAACTTAGACCCTTCCTTTATCATGAGATGTGATATCCAACTCCTTCCCATTCCAATCCTGAGACCCTTCCGATATCATGAGATTTGTTATCTCAATGCTTCTAATATCAAACTTGAGAAACTCCCTATAGCATGAGATGTGACATCCAAGTCCTCCCCATTCCAATCCTGAGACCCTTCCTATAGCATGAGATGTGATATCTCAATGCTTCTAATACCAAACCTGAGACCCTTCCTATAACATGAGATGGGATATCCAACTCCTTCCCATTCCAATCCTGAGACCCTTCCGATAGCAGAGATGTGATATCTCAATGCTTATACCAATCCTGAGACCCTTCCTATGGCCTGAGATGTCATATACAACTCCTTCCCAATCCAATCCTGAGACCCTTCCTATAGCATGAGATGTGATATCTCAATGCTTATACCAAATCTGAGACCCTTCCTATAGCATGAGATGTAATATCCAACTCCTTCCGATTCCAATCCTGAGACCCTTCCTATAGCATGAGATGTGATGTCTCAATGCTTCTAATACCAAACCTGAGATCCTTCCTATAACATGAGATGTGATATCCAACTCCTTCCCATTCCAATCCTGAGACCCTTCCTATAGCATGAGATGTGATGTCTCAATGCTTCTAATACCAAACCTGAGAACCTTCCTACAGCATGCAATGTGATATCTCAATGCTTCTAATACCAAACCTGAGACCAGTCCTATAACATGAGATTGGATATCCAACTCCTTCCCCTTCCAAACCTGAGACCCTTCCTATAGCATGAGATGTGATATCCAACTTCTTCCCATTCCAATCCTGAGACCCTTCCTATAACATGAGATGTGATGTCTCAATGCTTCTAATACCAAACCGGAGATCTTTCCTATAACATGAGATGTGATATCCAACTCCTTCCCATTCCAATCCTGAAACCCTTCCTATAGCATGAGATGTGCTATCTCAATGCTTATACCAAACCTGAGACCCTTCCTAAAGCTTGAGATGTGATATCCAACTCCTTCCCATTCCAATCCTGAGACCCTTCCTATAGCATGAGATGTGATATCTCAAGGCCTCTAATACCAAACCTGAGATCCTTCCTCTAACATGAAATGTGATATCCAACTCCTTCCCATTCCAATCCTGAAACCCTTCCTATAGCATGAGATGTGCTATATCAATGCTTATACCAAACCTGAGACCCTTCCTAAAGCTTGAGATGTGATATCCAACTCCTTCCCCTTCCAAACCTGAGAGCCTTCCTATAGCATGAGATATGATATCCAAGTCCTTCCCATTCCAATCCTGAGACCCTTCCTATAACATGAAATGTGATATCCAACTCCTTCCCATTCCAACCTGAGACCCTTCCTATAGCATGAGATGGGATATCCAACTCCTTCCAAATCCAATACTGATACCCTTCCAATAGCATGAGATGTGATATCCCAATGCTTCTACCAAACCTGAGACCCATACTATGGCATGAGATGTGATATCAAACTCCTTCCCATTCCAATCCTGAGACTCTTCCTATAGCTTGAGATGTGATATCCAACTCCTTCCCATTCCAATTCTGAGACCCTTCTTATGCCATGAGACTTGATATCTCAATGCTTCTAATACCAAACCTGAGACCCGTCCTATAACATGAGATGTGATATCCAAATCTTTCCCCTTCCAAACCTTAGACCCTTCCTTTATCATGAGATGTGATATCCAACTCCTTCCCATTCCAATCCTGAGACCCTTCCGATATCATGAGATTTGTTATCTCAATGCTTCTAATATCAAACTTGAGACCCTCCCTATAGCATGAGATTTGACATCCAAGTCCTCCCCATTCCAATCCTGAGACCCTTCCTATAGCATGAGATGTGATATCTCAATGCTTCTAATACCAAACCTGAGACTCTTCCTATAACATGAGATGGGATATCCAACTCCTTCCCATTCCAATCCTGAGACCCTTCCGATAGCAGAGATGTGATATCTCAATGCTTATACCAATCCTGAGACCCTTCCTATGGCCTGAGATGTCATATACAACTCCTTCCCAATCCAATCCTGAGACCCTTCCTATAGCATGAGATGTGATATCTCAATGCTTATACCAAATCTGAGACCCTTCCTATAGCATGAGATGGGATATCCAACTCCTTCCAAATCCAATACTGATACCCTTCCAATAGCATGAGATGTGATATCCCAATGCTTCTACCAAACCTGAGACCCATACTATAGCATGAGATGGGATATTCAACTCCTTCCAAATCCAATACTGATACCCTTCCAATAGCATGTGATGTGATATCCCAATGCTTCTACCAAACCTGAGACCCATACTATGGCATGAGATGTGATATCAAACTCATTCCCATTCCAATCCTGAGACTCTTCCTATAGCTTGAGATGTGATATCCAACTCCTTGCCATTCCAATTCTGAGACCCTACCTATGCCATGAGACTTGATATCTCAATGCTTCTAATACCAAACCTGAGACCCGTCCTATAACATGAGATGTGATATCCAAATCTTTCCCCTTCCAAACCTTAGACCCTTCCATTATCATGAGATATGATATCCAACTCCTTCCCATTCCAATCCTGAGACCCTTCCGATATCATGAGATTTGTTATCTCAATGCTTCTAATATCAAACTTGAGACCCTCCCTATAGCATGAGATGTGACATCCAAGTCCTCCCCATTCCAATCCTGAGACCCTTCCTATAGCATGAGATATGATATCCAACTCCTTGCCATTCAAATCCTGAGACCCTTCCAAACCTGAGACCCTTCCTATGGCATGAGATGTGATATCCAACTCCTTCCCAATCCAATCCTGAGACCCCTCCGATAGCAGAGACGTGATATCTCAATGCTTCTACCAATCCTGAGACCCTTCCTTTAGCATGAGATGTGATATCCAAATCCTTCACATTCCAATCCTCAGACCCTTCCTATAGCATGAGATGTGATATCTCAATGCTTCTAATACCAAACCTGAGATCCTTCCTATAACATGAGATGTGATATCCAATTCCTTCCCATTCCAAACCTGAGACCCTTCCTATTGGATGAGATGTGATATCCAACTCCTTCCCATTCCAACCCTGAGACCCTTCCTATAGCATGAGATGTGATGTCTCAATGCTTCTAATACCAAACCTGAGATCCTTCCTATAACATGAGATGTGATATCCAACTCCTTCCATTCCAATCCTGAGACCCGTCCTATAGCATGAGATGTGATATCTCAATGCTTATACCAAACCTGAGACCCTTCCTATAGCATGAGATGTGATATCCAACTACTTCCCATTCCAATCCTGAGACCCTTCCTATAGCATGAGATGTGATATCTCAATGCTTCTAATACCAAACCTGAGCTCCTTCCTCTAACATGAAATGTGATATCCAACTCCTTCCCTTTCCAAACCTAAGAGCCTATCTATAGCATGAGATGTGATATCCAAGTCCTTCCCGTTCCAATCCTTAGACCCTTCCTACAGCATGCAATATGATATCTCAATGATTCTAATAACAAACCTGAGACCTGTCCTATAGCATGAGATATGATATCCAAGTCCTTCCCATTCCAATCCTGAGACCCTTCCTATAACATGAAATGTGATATCCAACTCCTTCCCATTCCAACCTGAGACCCTTCCTATAGCATGAGATGGGATATCCAACTTCTTCCAAATCCAATACTGATACCCTTCCGATAGCATGAGATGTGATATCCCAATGCTTCTACCAAACCTGAGACCCATACTATGGCATGAGATGTGATATCAAACTCTTTCCCATTCCAATCCTGAGACCCTTCCTATAGCTTGAGGTGTGATATCCAACTCCTTCCCATTCCAATTCTGAGACCCTTCTTATACCATGAGACTTGATATCTCAATGCTTCTAATACCAAACCTGAGACCCGTCCTATAACATGAGATGTGATATCCAAATCCTTCCCCTTCCAAACCTTAGACCCTTCCTTTATCATGAGATGTGGTATCCAACTCCTTCCCATTCCAATCCTGAGACCCTTCCGATATCAAGAGATTTGTTATCTCAATGCTTCTAATATCAAACTTGAGACCCTCCCTATAGCATGAGATGTGACATCCAAGTCCTTCCCATTCCAATCCTGAGACCCTTCCTATAGCATGAGATGTGATATCTCTATGCTTCTAATACCAAACCTGAGACCCTTCCTATAACATGAGATGGGATATCCAACTCCTTCCCATTCCAATCCTGAGACCCTTCCGATAGCAGAGATGTGATATCTCAATGCTTATACCAAACATGAGACCCTTCCTATGGCCTGAGATGTCATATACAACTCCTTCCCATTCCAATCCTGAGACCCTTCCTTTAGCATGAGATGTGATATCTCAATGCTTATACCAAATCTGAGACCCTTCCTATAGCATGAGATGTGATATCCAAATCCTTCCCATTCCAATCCTGAGACCCTTCCTATAGCATGAGATGTGATATCTCAATGCTTATATCAAACCTGAGAGCCTACCTATAGCATGAGATGTGATATCCAAGTCCATCCCATTCCAATCCTTAGACCCTTCCTACAGCATGCAATGTGATATCTCAATGATTCTAATACCAAACCAGAGACTCTTACTATAACATGAGATGGGATATCCAACTCCTTCCCATTCCAATCCTGAGCCGCTTCCGATAGCAGAGATGTGATATCTCAATGCTTATAACAAACCTGAGACCCTTCCTATAACATGAGATGTGATATCCAACTCCTTCCCGTTCCAAACCTGAGACACTAACTATAGCATATGTGATATCCAACTCATTCCCATTCCAAACATGAGACCCTTCCTATAGCAAGAAAGTAATATCCAACTCCTACCCATTCCAATCCTGAGACCCTTCCTATAGCAAGAGATGTGATATCCAAATCCTTCCCATTCCAATCCTGAGACCCTTCCTATAACATGAGATGTGATATCCAACTCCTTCCCATTCCAACCTGAGACACTTCCTATAGCATGAGAAGGGATATCCAACTCCTTCCCAATCCAATCCTGAGACCCTTCCAATAGCAGAGATGTGATATCTCAATGCTTATACCAAACCTGAGACCCTTCCTATGGCATGAGATGTGATATCCAACTCCTTGCCATTCAAATCCTGAGACCCTTCCTATAGCATGAGAAGGGATATCCAACTCCTTCCCAATCCAATCCTGAGACCCTTCCGATAGCAGAGACGTGATATCTCAATGCTTCTACCAAACCTGAGACCCTTCCTTTAGCATGAGATGTGATATCCAAATCCTTCACATTCCAATCCTGAGACCCTTCCTATAGCATGAGATGTGATATCTCAATGCTTCTAATACCAAACCTGAGATCCTTCCTATAACATGAGATGTGATATCCAATTCCTTCCCATTCCAAACCTGAGACCCTTCCTATTGGATGAGATGTGATATCCAACTCCTTCCCATTCCAACCCTGAGACCCTTCCTATAGCATGAGATGTGATGTCTCAATGCTTCTAATACCAAACCTGAGATCCTTCCTATAACATGAGATGTGATATCCAACTCCTTCCATTCCAATCCTGAGACCCGTCCTATAGCATGAGATGTGATATCTCAATGCTTATACCAAACCTGAGACACTTCCTATAGCATGAGATGAGATATCCAACTACTTCCCATTCCAATCCTGAGACCCTTCCTATAGCATGAGATGTGATGTCTCAATGCTTCTAATACCAAACCTGAGATCCTTCCTCTAACATGAAATGTGATATCCAACTCCTTCCCTTTCCAAACCTAAGAGCCTATCTATAGCATGAGATGTGATATCCAAGTCCTTCCCATTCCAACCCTTAGACCCTTCCTACAGCATGCAATATGATATCTCAATGATTCTAATAACAAACCTGAGACCCGTCCTATAACATGAGATGGGATATCCAACTCCTTCCCATTCCAATCCTGAGACACTTCCGATAGCAGAGATGTGATATCTCAATGCTTATACCAAACCTGAGACCCTTCCTATAACATGAGATGTGATATCCAAATCCTTCCCGTTCCAAACCTGAGACCCTTCCTTTAGCATGAGATGTGATATCCAGCTCCTTCCCATTCCAATCCTGAGACACTTCCGATAGCATGAGATGTGATATCTCAATGCTTCTAATATCAAAACTGAGACCCTCCCTATAGCATGATATGTGATATCTAAGTCCTTCCCATTCCAATCCTGAGACCCTTCCTATAGCATGAGATATGATATCTCAATACTTCTAATACCAAACGTGAGATCCTTCCGATAACATGAGATGTGATATCCAAATCCTTCCCCTTCCAAACCTGAGACCCTCCCTTTAGCATGAGATGTGATATCCAACTCCTTCCCATTCCAATCCTCAGACCCTTCTGATAGCATGAGATGTGATATCTCAATGCTTCTAATACCAAACCTGAGATCCTTCCGATAGCATGAGATGTGATATCTCAATGGTTCTAATACCAAACCTGAGATCCTTCCTATAACATGAGATGTGATATCCAAATCCTTCCCCTTCCAAACCTGAGACCCTCCCTTTAGCATGAGATGTGATATCCAACTCCTTCCCATTCCAATCCTGAGACCCTTCCTATAGCATGAGATGTGATATCTCAATGCTTCTAATACCAAACCTGAGATCCTTCCTCTAACATGAAATGTGATATCCAACTCCTTCCCTTTCCAAACCTAAGAGCCTATCTATAGCATGAGATGTGATATCCAAGTCCTTCCCATTCCAACCCTTAGACCCTTCCTACAGCATGCAATATGATATCTCAATGATTCTAATAACAAACCTGAGACCCGTCCTATAACATGAGATGGGATATCCAACTCCTTCCCATTCCAATCCTGAGACACTTCCGATAGCAGAGATGTGATATCTCAATGCTTATACCAAACCTGAGACCCTTCCTATAACATGAGATGTGATATCCAAATCCTTCCCGTTCCAAACCTGAGACCCTTCCTTTAGCATGAGATGTGATATCCAGCTCCTTCCCATTCCAATCCTGAGACACTTCCGATAGCATGAGATGTGATATCTCAATGCTTCTAATATCAAAACTGAGACCCTCCCTCTAGCATGATATGTGATATCTAAGTCCTTCCCATTCCAATCCTGAGACCCTTCCTATAGCATGAGATATGATATCTCAATACTTCTAATACCAAACGTGAGATCCTTCCGATAACATGAGATGTGATATCCAAATCCTTCCCCTTCCAAACCTGAGACCCTCCCTTTAGCATGAGATGTGATATCCAACTCCTTCCCATTCCAATCCTGAGACCCTTCTGATAGCATGAGATGTGATATCTCAATGCTTCTAATACCAAACCTGAGATCCTTCCGATAGCATGAGATGTGATATCTCAATGGTTCTAATACCAAACCTGAGATCCTTCCTATAACATGAGATGTGATATCCAAATCCTTCCCCTTCCAAACCTGAGACCCTCCCTTTAGCATGAGATGTGATATCCAACTCCTTCCCATTCCATTCCTGAGACCCTTCTGATAGCATGAGATGTGATATCTCAATGCCTCTAATACCAAACCTGAGATCCTACCTCTAACATGAAATGTGATATCCAACTCTTTCCCCTTCCAAACCTGAGAGCCTTCCTATAGCATGAGATGTGATATCCAAGTCCTTCCCATTCCAATCCTGAGACCCTTCCTATAGCTTGAGATGTGATATCCAACTCCTTCCCATTCCAATTCTGAGACCCTTCCTATACTCTGAGACTTGATATCTCAATGCTTCTAATACCAAACCTGAGACCCGTAATATAACATGAGATGTGATATCCAAATCCTTCCCCTTCCAAACCTTAGACCCTTCCTTTATCATGAGATGTGATATCCAACTCCTTCCCATTCCAATCCTGAGACCCTTCCGATATCATGAGATGTGATATCTCAAAGCTTCTAATATCAAACTTGAGACCCTCCCTATAGCATGAGATGTGATATCCAAGTCCTTCCCATTCCAATCCTGAGACCCTTCCTATAGCATGAGATGTGATATCTCAATGCTTCTAATACCAAACCTGAGACCCTTCCTATAACATGAGATGGGAATATCCAACTCCTTCCCATTCCAATCCTGAGACCCTTCCGATAGCAGAGATGTGATATCTCAATGCTTATACGAAACCTGAGACCCTTCCTATGGCATGAGATGTGATATCCAACTCCTTGCCATTCAAATCCTGAGACCCTTCCTATAGCATGAGAAGGGATATCCAACTCCTTCCCAATCCAATCCTGAGACCCCTCCGATAGCAGAGACGTGATATCTCAATGCTTCTACCAATCCTGAGACCCTTCCTTTAGCATGAGATGTGATATCCAAATCCTTCACATTCCAATCCTGAGACCCTTCCTATAGCATGAGATGTGATATCTCAATGCTTCTAATACCAAACCTGAGATCCTTCCTATAACATGAGATGTGATATCCAATTCCTTCCCATTCCAAACCTGAGACCCTTCCTATTGGATGAGATGTGATATCCAACTCCTTCCCATTCCAACCCTGAGACCCTTCCTATAGCATGAGATGTGATGTCTCAATGCTTCTAATACCAAACCTGAGATCCTTCCTATAACATGAGATGTGATATCCAACTCCTTCCATTCCAATACTGAGACCCGTCCTATAGCATGAGATGTGATATCTCAATGCTTATACCAAACCTGAGACCCTTCCTATAGCATGAGATGTGATATCCAACTACTTCCCATTCCAATCCTGAGACCCTTCCTATAGCATGAGATGTGATATCTCAATGCTTCTAATACCAAACCTGAGATCCTTCCTCTAACATGAAATGTGATATCCAACTCCTTCCCTTTCCAAACCTAAGAGCCTATCTATAGCATGAGATGTGATATCCAAGTCCTTCCCGTTCCAATCCTTAGACCCTTCCTACAGCATGCAATATGATATCTCAATGATTCTAATAACAAACCTGAGACCTGTCCTGTAGCATGAGATATGATATCCAAGTCCTTCCCATTCCAATCCTGAGACCCTTCCTATAACATGAAATGTGATATCCAACTCCTTCCCATTCCAACCTGAGACCCTTCCTATAGCATGAGATGGGATATCCAACTTCTTCCAAATCCAATACTGATACCCTTCCGATAGCATGAGATGTGATATCCCAATGCTTCTACCAAACCTGAGACCCATACTATGGCATGAGATGTGATATCAAACTCCTTCCCATTCCAATCCTGAGACCCTTCCTATAGCTTGAGGTGTGATATCCAACTCCTTCCCATTCCAATTCTGAGACCCTTCTTATACCATGAGACTTGATATCTCAATGCTTCTAATACCAAACCTGAGACCCGTCCTATAACATGAGATGTGATATCCAAATCCTTCCCCTTCCAAACCTTAGACCCTTCCTTTATCATGAGATGTGGTATCCAACTCCTTCCCATTCCAATCCTGAGACCCTTCCGATATCATGAGATTTGTTATCTCAATGCTTCTAATATCAAACTTGAGACCCTCCCTATAGCATGAGATGTGACATCCAAGTCCTTCCCATTCCAATCCTGAGACCCTTCCTATAGCATGAGATGTGATATCTCTATGCTTCTAATACCAAACCTGAGACCCTTCCTATAACATGAGATGGGATATCCAACTCCTTCCCATTCCAATCCTGAGACCCTTCCGATAGCAGAGATGTGATATCTCAATGCTTATACCAAACATGAGACCCTTCCTATGGCCTGAGATGTCATATACAACTCCTTCCCATTCCAATCCTGAGACCCTTCCTTTAGCATGAGATGTGATATCTCAATGCTTATACCAAATCTGAGACCCTTCCTATAGCATGAGATGTGATATCCAAATCCTTCCCATTCCAATCCTGAGACCCTTCCTATAGCATGAGATGTGATATCTCAATGCTTATATCAAACCTGAGAGCCTACCTATAGCATGAGATGTGATATCCAAGTCCATCCCATTCCAATCCTTAGACCCTTCCTACAGCATGCGATGTGATATCTCAATGATTCTAATACCAAACCAGAGACTCTTACTATAACATGAGATGGGATATCCAACTCCTTCCCATTCCAATCCTGAGCCGCTTCCGATAGCAGAGATGTGATATCTCAATGCTTATACCAAACATGAGACCCTTCCTATAACATGAGATGTGATATCCAACTCCTTCCCGTTCCAAACCTGAGACACTAACTATAGCATATGTGATATCCAACTCCTTCCCATTCCAAACATGAGACCCTTCCTATAACAAGAAAGTAATATCCAAATCCTTCCCATTCCAATCCTGAGACCCTTCCTATAACATGAGATGTGATATCCAACTCCTTCCCATTCAAATCCTGAGACCCTTCCTATAGCATGAGAAGGGATATCCAACTCCTTCCCAATCCAATCCTGAGACCCTTCCGATAGCAGAGATCTGATATCTCAATGCTTCTACCAAACCTGAGACCCTTCCTTTAGCATGAGATGTGATATCCAAATCCTTCACATTCCAATCCTGAGACCCTTCCTATAGCATGAGATGTGATATCTCAATGCCTCTAATACCAAACCTGAGATCCTACCTCTAACATGAAATGTGATATCCAACTCTTTCCCCTTCCAAACCTGAGAGCCTTCCTATAGCATGAGATGTGATATCCAAGTCCTTCCCATTCCAATCCTGAGACCCTTCCTATAGCTTGAGATGTGATATCCAACTCCTTCCCATTCCAATTCTGAGACCCTTCCTATACTCTGAGACTTGATATCTCAATGCTTCTAATACCAAACCTGAGACCCGTAATATAACATGAGATGTGATATCCAAATCCTTCCCCTTCCAAACCTTAGACCCTTCCTTTATCATGAGATGTGATATCCAACTCCTTCCCATTCCAATCCTGAGACCCTTCCGATATCATGAGATGTGATATCTCAAAGCTTCTAATATCAAACTTGAGACCCTCCCTATAGCATGAGATGTGATATCCAAGTCCTTCCCATTCCAATCCTGAGACCCTTCCTATAGCATGAGATGTGATATCTCAATGCTTCTAATACCAAACCTGAGACCCTTCCTATAACATGAGATGGGAATATCCAACTCCTTCCCATTCCAATCCTGAGACCCTTCCGATAGCAGAGATGTGATATCTCAATGCTTATACCAAACCTGAGACCCTTCCTATGGCATGAGATGTGATATCCAACTCCTTGCCATTCAAATCCTGAGACCCTTCCTATAGCATGAGAAGGGATATCCAACTCCTTCCCAATCCAATCCTGAGACCCCTCCGATAGCAGAGACGTGATATCTCAATGCTTCTACCAATCCTGAGACCCTTCCTTTAGCATGAGATGTGATATCCAAATCCTTCACATTCCAATCCTGAGACCCTTCCTATAGCATTAGATGTGATATCTCAATGCTTCTAATACCAAACCTGAGATCCTTCCTATAACATGAGATGTGATATCCAATTCCTTCCCATTCCAAACCTGAGACCCTTCCTATTGGATGAGATGTGATATCCAACTCCTTCCCATTCCAACCCTGAGACCCTTCCTATAGCATGAGATGTGATGTCTCAATGCTTCTAATACCAAACCTGAGATCCTTCCTATAACATGAGATGTGATATCCAACTCCTTCCATTCCAATCCTGAGACCCGTCCTATAGCATGAGATGTGATATCTCAATGCTTATACCAAACCTGAGACCCTTCCTATAGCATGAGATGTGATATCCAACTACTTCCCATTCCAATCCTGAGACCCTTCCTATAGCATGAGATGTGATATCTCAATGCTTCTAATACCAAACCTGAGATCCTTCCTCTAACATGAAATGTGATATCCAACTCCTTCCCTTTCCAAACCTAAGAGCCTATCTATAGCATGAGATGTGATATCCAAGTCCTTCCCGTTCCAATCCTTAGACCCTTCCTACAGCATGCAATATGATATCTCAATGATTCTAATAACAAACCTGAGACCTGTCCTATAGCATGAGATATGATATCCAAGTCCTTCCCATTCCAATCCTGAGACCCTTCCTATAACATGAAATGTGATATCCAACTCCTTCCCATTCCAACCTGAGACCCTTCCTATAGCATGAGATGGGATATCCAACTTCTTCCAAATCCAATACTGATACCCTTCCGATAGCATGAGATGTGATATCCCAATGCTTCTACCAAACCTGAGACCCATACTATGGCATGAGATGTGATATCAAACTCCTTCCCATTCCAATCCTGAGACCCTTCCTATAGCTTGAGGTGTGATATCCAACTCCTTCCCATTCCAATTCTGAGACCCTTCTTATACCATGAGACTTGATATCTCAATGCTTCTAATACCAAACCTGAGACCCGTCCTATAACATGAGATGTGATATCCAAATCCTTCCCCTTCCAAACCTTAGACCCTTCCTTTATCATGAGATGTGGTATCCAACTCCTTCCCATTCCAATCCTGAGACCCTTCCGATATCATGAGATTTGTTATCTCAATGCTTCTAATATCAAACTTGAGACCCTCCCTATAGCATGAGATGTGACATCCAAGTCCTTCCCATTCCAATCCTGAGACCCTTCCTATAGCATGAGATGTGATATCTCTATGCTTCTAATACCAAACCTGAGACCCTTCCTATAACATGAGATGGGATATCCAACTCCTTCCCATTCCAATCCTGAGACCCTTCCGATAGCAGAGATGTGATATCTCAATGCTTATACCAAACATGAGACCCTTCCTATGGCCTGAGATGTCATACACAACTCCTTCCCATTCCAATCCTGAGACCCTTCCTTTAGCATGAGATGTGATATCTCAATGCTTATACCAAATCTGAGACCCTTCCTATAGCATGAGATGTGATATCCAAATCCTTCCCATTCCAATCCTGAGACCCTTCCTATAGCATGAGATGTGATATCTCAATGCTTATATCAAACCTGAGAGCCTGCCTATAGCATGAGATGTGATATCCAAGTCCATCCCATTCCAATCCTTAGACCCTTCCTACAGCATGCGATGTGATATCTCAATGATTCTAATACCAAACCAGAGACTCTTACTATAACATGAGATGGGATATCCAACTCCTTCCCATTCCAATCCTTAGCCGCTTCCGATAGCAGAGATGTGATATCTCAATGCTTATACCAAACATGAGACCCTTCCTATAACATGAGATGTGATATCCAACTCCTTTCCGTTCCAAACCTGAGACACTAACTATAGCATATGTGATATCCAACTCCTTCCCATTCCAAACATGAGACCCTTCCTATAGCAAGAAAGTAATATCCAAATCCTTCCCATTCCAATCCTGAGACCCTTCCTATAACATGAGATGTGATATCCAACTCCTTCCCATTCAAATCCTGAGACCCTTCCTATAGCATGAGAAGGGATATCCAACTCCTTCCCAATCCAATCCTGAGACCCTTCCGATAGCAGAGATCTGATATCTCAATGCTTCTACCAAACCTGAGACCCTTCCTTTAGCATGAGATGTGATATCCAAATCCTTCACATTCCAATCCTGAGACCCTTCCTATAGCATGAGATGTGATATCTCAATGCTTCTAATACCAAACCTGAGATCCTTCCTATAACATGAGATGTGATATCCAATTCCTTCCCATTCCAAACCTGAGACCCTTCCTATTGGATGAAATGCGATATCCAACTCCTTCCCATTCCAACCCTGAGACCCTTCCTATAGCATGAGATGTGATGTCTCAATGCTTCTAATACCAAACCTGAGATCCTTCCTATAACATGAGATGTGATATCCAACTCCTTCCATTCCAATCCTGAGACCCGTCCTATAGCATGAGATGTGATATCTCAATGCTTATACCAAACCTGAGACCCTTCCTATAGCATGAGATGTGATATCCAACTACTTCCCATTCCAATCCTGAGACCCTTCCTATAGCATGAGATGTGATATCTCAATGCTTCTAATACCAAACCTGAGATCCTTCCTCTAACATGAAATGTGATATCCAACTCCTTCCCTTTCCAAACCTTAGACCCTTCCTACAGCATGCAATATGATATCTCAATGATTCTAATAACAAACCTGAGACCCGTCCTATAGCATGAGATATGATATCCAAGTCCTTCCCATTCCAATCCTGAGACCCTTCCTATAACATGAAATGTGATATCCAACTCCTTCCCATTCCAACCTGAGACCCTTCCTATAGCATGAGATGGGATATCCAACTTCTTCCAAATCCAATACTGATACCCTTCCGATAGCATGAGATGTGATGTCCCAATGCTTGTACCAAACCTGAGACCCATACTATGGCATGAGATGTGATATCAAACTCCTTCCCATTCCAATCCTGAGACCCTTCCTATAGCTTGAGGTGTGATATCCAACTCCTTCCCATTCCAATTCTGAGACCCTTCTTATACCATGAG
Source organism: Ambystoma mexicanum (assembly GCF_040938575.1). Lineage (NCBI taxonomy): Eukaryota > Metazoa > Chordata > Amphibia > Caudata > Ambystomatidae > Ambystoma > Ambystoma mexicanum. The sequence goes on along the minus strand of NW_027182342.1, from coordinate 519,348 downwards.
ACTTGATATCTCAATGCTTCTAATACCAAACCTGAGACCCGTCCTATAACATGAGATGTGATATCCAAATCCTTCCCCTTCCAAACCTTAGACCCTTCCTTTATCATGAGATGTGGTATCCAACTCCTTCCCATTCCAATCCTGAGACCCTTCCGATATCATGAGATTTGTTATCTCAATGCTTCTAATATCAAACTTGAGACCCTCCCTATAGCATGAGATGTGACATCCAAGTCCTTCCCATTCCAATCCTGAGACCCTTCCTATAGCATGAGATGTGATATCTCTATACTTCTAATACCAAACCTGAGACCCTTCCTATAACATGAGATGGGATATCCAACTCCTTCCCATTCCAATCCTGAGACCCTTCCGATAGCAGAGATGTGATATCTCAATGCTTATACCAAACCTGAGACCCTTCCTATGGCATGAGATGTCATATACAACTCCTTCCCATTCCAATCCTGAGACCCTTCCTTTAGCATGAGATGTGATATCTCAATGCTTATACCAAATCTGAGACCCTTCCTATAGCATGAGATGTGATATCCAAATCCTTCCCATTCCAATCCTGAGACCCTTCCTATAGCATGAGATGTGATATCTCAATGCTTATACCAAACCTGAGAGCATACAATCCTGAGACCCTTCCTTTAGCATGAAATGTGATATCTCAATGCTTATACCAAATCTGAGACCCTTCCTATAGCATGAGATGTGATATCCAAGTCCATCCCATTCCAATCCTTAGACCCTTCCTACAGCATGCGATGTGATATCTCAATGATTCTAATACCAAACCAGAGACTCTTACTATAACATGAGATGGGATATCCAACTCCTTCCCATTCCAATCCTGAGCCGCTTCCGATAGCAGAGATGTGATATCTCAATGCTTATACCAAACCTGAGACCCTTCCTATAACATGAGATGTGATATCCAACTCCTTCCCGTTCCAAACCTGCGACACTAACTATAGCATATGTGATATCCAAATCCTTCCCATTCCAAACATGAGACCCTTCCTATAGCAAGAAAGTAATATCCAACTCCTACCCATTCCAATCCTGAGACCCTTCCTATAGCAAGAGATGTGATATCCAAATCCTTCCCATTCCAATCCTGAGACCCTTCCTATAACATGAGATGTGATATCCAACTCCTTCCCATTCCAACCTGAGACACTTCCTATAGCATGAGAAGGGATATCCAACTCCTTCCCAATCCAATCCTGAGACCCTTCCGATAGCAGAGATGTGATATCTCAATGCTTATACCAAACCTGAGACCCTTCCTATGGCATGAGATGTGATATCCAACTCCTTGCCATTCAAATCCTGAGACCCTTCCTATAGCATGAGAAGGGATATCCAACTCCTTCCCAATCCAATCCTGAGACCCTTCCGATAGCAGAGACGTGATATCTCAATGCTTCTACCAAACCTGAGACCCTTCCTTTAGCATGAGATGTAATATCCAAATCCTTCACATTCCAATCCTGAGACCCTTCCTATAGCATGAGATGTGATATCTCAATGCTTCTAATACCAAACCTGAGACCCTTCCTATAACATGAGATGGGATATCCAACTCCTTCCCATTCCAATCCTGAGACCCTTCCGATAGCAGAGATGTGATATCTCAATGCTTATACCAAACCTGAGAACCTTCCTATGGCCTGAGATGTCATATACAACTCCTTCCCATTCCAATCCTGAGACCCTTCCTTTAGCATGAGATGTGATATCTCAATGCTTATACCAAATCTGAGACCCTTCCTATAGCATGAGATGTGATATCCAAGTCCATCCCATTCCAAACCTGAGACACTAACTATAGCATATGTGATATCCAACTCCTTCCCATTCCAAACATGAGACCCTTCCTATAGCAAGAAAGTAATATCCAACTCCTACCCATTCCAATCCTGAGACCCTTCCTATAGCAAGAGATGTGATATCCAAATCCTTCCCATTCCAATCCTGAGACCCTTCCTATAACAAGAGATGTGATATCCAACTCCTTCCCATTCCAACCTGAGACACTTCCTATAGCATGAGAAGGGATATCCAACTCCTTCCCAATCCAATCCTGAGACCCTTCCGATAGCAGAGATGTGATATCTCAATGCTTATACCAAACCTGAGACCCTTCCTATACTATGAGACTTGATATCTCAATGCTTCTAATACCAAACCTGAGACCCTTCCTATAGCATGAGATGTGATATCTCTATGCTTCTAATACCAAACCTGAGACCCTTCCTATAACATGAGATGGGATATCCAACTCCTTCCCATTCCAATCCTGAGACCCTTCCGATAGCAGAGATGTGATATCTCAATGCTTATACCAAACCTGAGAACCTTCCTATGGCCTGAGATGTCATATACAACTCCTTCCCATTCCAATCCTGAGACCCTTCCTTTAGCATGAGATGTGATATCTCAATGCTTATACCAAATCTGAGACCCTTCCTATAGCATGAGATGTGATATCCAATTCCTTCCCATTCCAATCCTGAGACCCTTCCTATAGCATGAGATGTGATATCTCAATGCTTATACCAAACCTGAGAGCCTACCTATAGCATGAGATGTGATATCCAAGTCCATCCCATTCCAATCCTTAGACCCTTCCTACAGCATGTGATGTGATATCTCAATGATTCTAATACCAAACCAGAGACTCTTCCTATAACATGAGATGGGATATCCAACTCCTTCCCATTCCAATCCTGAGCCGCTTCTGATAGCAGAGATGTGATATCTCAATGCTTATACCAAACCCGAGACCCTTCCTATAACATGAGATGTGATATCCAACTCCTTCCCGTTCCAAACCTGAGACACTAACTATAGCATATGTGATATCCAACTCCTTCCCATTCCAAACATGAGACCCTTCCTATAGCAAGAAAGTAATATCCAACTCCTACCCATTCCAATCCTGAGACCCTTCCTATAGCAAGAGATGTGATATCCAAATCCTTCCCATTCCAATCCTGAGACCCTTCCTATAACATGAGATGTGATATCCAACTCCTTCCCATTCCAACCTGAGACACTTCCTATAGCATGAGAAGGGATATCCAACTCCTTCCCAATCCAATCCTGAGACCCTTCCGATAGCAGAGATGTGATATCTCAATGCTTATACCAAACCTGAGACCCTTCCTATGGCATGAGATGTGATATCCAACTCCTTGCCATTCAAATCCTGAGACCCTTCCTATAGCATGAGATGTGATATCTCTATGCTTCTAATACCAAACCTGAGACCCTTCCTATAACATGAGATGGGATATCCAACTCCTTCCCATTCCAATCCTGAGACCCTTCCGATAGCAGAGATGTGATATCTCAATGCTTATACCAAACCTGAGAACCTTCCTATGGCCTGAGATGTCATATACAACTCCTTCCCATTCCAATCCTGAGACCCTTCCTTTAGCATGAGATGTGATATCTCAATGCTTATACCAAATCTGAGACCCTTCCTATAGCATGAGATGTGATATCCAATTCCTTCCCATTCCAATCCTGAGACCCTTCCTATAGCATGAGATGTGATATCTCAATGCTTATACCAAACCACCTGAGAGCCTACCTATAGCATGAGATGTGATATCCAAGTCCATCCCATTCCAATCCTTAGACCCTTCCTACAGCATGCGATGTGATATCTCAATGATTCTAATACCAAACCAGAGACTCTTCCTATAACATGAGATGGGATATCCAACTCCTTCCCATTCCAATCCTGAGCCGCTTCCGATAGCAGAGATGTGATATCTCAATGCTTATACCAAACCTGAGACCCTTCCTATAACATGAGATGTGATATCCAACTCCTTCCCGTTGCAAACCTGAGACACTAACTATAGCATATGTGATATCCAACTCCTTCCCATTCCAAACATGAGACCCCTCCTATAGCAAGAAAGTAATATCCAACTCCTACCCATTCCAATCCTGAGACCCTTCCTATAGCAAGAGATGTGATATCCAAATCCTTCCCATTCCAATCCTGAGACCCTTCCTATAACATGAATGAGATGTGATATCCAACTCCTTCCCATTCCAACCTGAGACACTTCCTATAGCATGAGAAGGGATATCCAACTCCTTCCCAATCCAAACCTGAGACCCTTCCGATAGCAGAGATGTGATATCTCAATGCTTATACCAAACCTGAGACCCTTCCTATGGCATGAGATGTGATATCCAACTCCTTCCCAATCCAATCCTGAGACCCTTCCGATAGAAGAGGCGTGATATCTCAATGCTTCTACCAAACCTGAGACCCTTCCTTTAGCATGAGATGTGATATCCAAATCCTTCACATTCCAATCCTGAGACCCTTCCTATAGCATGAGATGTGATATCTCAATGCTTCTAATACCAAACCTGAGATCCTTCCTATAACATGAGATGTGATATCCAATTCCTTCCCATTCCAAACCTGAGGCCCTTCCTATTGGATGAGATGTGATATCCAACTCCTTCCCATTCCAACCCTGAGACCCTTCCTATAGCATGAGATGTGATGTCTCAATGCTTCTAATACCAAACCTGAGATCCTTCCTATAACATGAGATGTGATATCCAACTCCTTCCATTCCAATCCTGAGACCCGTCCTATAGCATGAGATGTGATATCTCAATGCTTATACCAAACCTGAGACCCTTCCTATAGCATGAGATGTGATATCCAATTGCTTCCCATTCCAATCCTGAGACCCTTCCTATAGCATGAGATGTGATATCTCAATGCTTCTAATACCAAACCTGAGATCCTTCCTCTAACATGAAATGTGATATCCAACTCCTTCCCTTTCCAAACCTAAGAGCCTATCTATAGCATGAGATGTGATATCCAAGTCCTTCCCATTCCAACCCTTAGACCCTTCCAACAGCATGCAATATGATATCTCAATGATTCTAATAACAAACCTGAGACCCGTCCTATAACATGAGATGGGATATCCAACTCCTTCCCATTCCAATCCTGAGACACTTCCGATAGCAGAGATGTGATATCTCAATGCTTATACCAAACCTGAGAACCTTCCTATGGCCTGAGATGTCATATACAACTCCTTCCCATTCCAATCCTGAGACCCTTCCTTTAGCATGAGATGTGATATCTCAATGCTTATACCAAATCTGAGACCCTTCCTATAGCATGATGTGATATCCAATTCCTTCCCATTCCAATCCTGAGACCCTTCCTATAGCATGAGATGTGATATCTCAATGCTTATACCAAACCTGAGAGCCTACCTATAGCATGAGATGTGATATCCAAGTCCATCCCATTCCAATCCTTAGATCCTTCCTACAGCATGCGATGTGATATCTCAATGATTCTAATACCAAACCAGAGACTCTTCCTATAACATTAGATGGGATATCCAACTCCTTCCCATTCCAATCCTGAGCCGCTTCCGATAGCAGAGATGTGATATCTCAATGCTTATACCAAACCTGAGACCCTTCCTATAACATGAGATGTGATATCCAACTCCTTCCCGTTCCAAACCTGAGACACTAACTATAGCATATGTGATATCCAACTCCTTCCCATTCCAAACATGAGACCCTTCCAATAGCAAGAAAGTAATATCCAACTCCTACCCATTCCAATCCTGAGACCCTTCCTATAGCAAGGGATGTGATATCCAAATCCTTCCCATTCCAATCCTGAGACCCTTCCTATAACGTGAGATGTGATATCCAACTCCTTCCCATTCCAACCTGAGACACTTCCTATAGCATGAGAAGGGATATCCAACTCCTTCCCAATCCAATCCTGAGACCCTTCCGATAGCAGAGATGTGATATCTCAATGCTTATAACAAACCTGAGACCCTTCCTATGGCATGAGATGTGATATCCAACTCCTTGCCATTCAAATCCTGAGACTCTTCCTATAGCATGAGAAGGGATATCCAACTCCTTCCCAATCCAATCCTGAGACCCTTCCGATAGCAGAGACGTGATATCTCAATGCTTCTACCAAACCTGAGACCCTTCCTTTAGCATGAGATGTGATATCCAAATCCTTCACATTCCAATCCTGAGACCCTTCCTATAGCATGAGATGTGATATCTCAATGCTTCTAATACCAAACCTGAGATCCTTCCTATAACATGAGATGTGATATCCAATTCCTTCCCATTCCAAACCTGAGACCCTTCCTATTGGATGAGATGTGATATCCAACTCCTTCCCATTCCAACCCTGAGACCCTTCCTATAGCATGAGATGTGATGTCTCAATGCTTCTAATACCAAACCTGAGATCCTTCCTTATAACATGAGATGTGATATCCAACTCCTTCCATTCCAATCCTGAGACCCGTCCTATAGCATGAGATGTGATATCTCAATGCTTATACCAAACCTGAGACCCTTCCTATAGCATGAGATGTGATATCCAACTGCTTCCCATTCCAATCCTGAGACCCTTCCTATAGCATGAGATGTGATATCTCAATGCTTCTAATACCAAACCTGAGATCTTTCCTATAACATGAGATGGGATATCCAACTCCTTCCCATTCCAATCCTGAGACACTTCCGATAGCAGAGATGTGATATCTCAATGCTTATACCAAACCTGAGACCCTTCCTATAACATGAGATGTGATATCCAAATCCTTCCCGTTCCAAACCTGAGACCCTTCCTTTAGCATGAGATGTGATATCCAGCTCCTTCCCATTCCAATCCTGAGACACTTCCGATAGCATGAGATGTGATATCTCAATGCTTCTAATATCAAAACTGAGACCCTCCCTATAGCATGATATGTGATATCTAAGTCCTTCCCATTCCAATCCTGAGACCCTCCCTATAGCATGAGATGTGATATCCAACTCCTTCCCATTCCAATCCTGAGACCCTTCCTATAGCATGAGATATGATATCTCAATACTTCTAATACCAAACGTGAGATCCTTCCGATAACATGAGATGTGATATCCAAATCCTTCCCCTTCCAAACCTGAGACCCTCCCTTTAGCATGAGATGTGATATCCAACTCCTTCCTATTCCAATCCTGAAACTCTTCTGATAGCATGAGATGTGATATCTCAATGCTTCTAATACCAAACCTGAGATCCTTCCGATAGCATGAGATGTGATATCTCAATGCTTCTAATACCAAACCTGAGATCCTTCCTATAACATGAGATGTGATATCCAAATCCTTCCCCTTCCAAACCTGAGACCCTCCCTTTAGCATGAGATGTGATATCCAACTCCTTCCCATTCCAATCCTGAGACCCTTCCGATATCATGAGATGTGATATCTCAAAGCTTCTAATATCAAACTTGAGACCCTCCCTATAGCGTGAGATGTGATATCCAAGTCCTTCCCATTCCAATCCTGAGACCCTTCCTATAGCATGAGATGTGATATCTCAATGCTTCTAATACCAAACCTGAGACCCTTCCTATAACATGAGATGGGAATATCCAACTCCTTCCCATTCCAATCCTGAGACCCTTCCGATAGCAGAGATGTGATATCTCAATGCTTATACCAAACCTGAGATCCTTCCTATAACATGAGATGTCCTGAGACACTTCCTATAGCATGAGATGTGATATCTCACTGCTTATACCAAACCTGAGACCCTTCCCATAGCATGAGATGTGATATCCAAGTCCTTCCCATTCCAATCCTGAGACACTTCCTATAGCATGAGATGTGATATCTCAATGCTTCTAATACCAAACCTGAGACTCTTCCTATAACATGAGATGGGGAATCCAACTCCTTCCCATTCCAATCCTGAGACCCTTTTGATAGCAGAGATGTGATATCTCAATGTTTATACCAAACCTGAGACCCTTCCTACGGCATGAGTTGTCATATTCAACTCCTTCCCATTCCAATCCTGAGACCCTTCCTATAGCATGAGATGTGATATCCAACTCCTTCCCATTCCAATCCTGAGACCCTTCCTATAGCATGAGATGTGATGTCTCAATGCTTCTAATACCAAACCTGATATCCTTCCTATAACATGAGATGTGATATCCAACTCCTTCCATTCCAATCCTGAGACCCTTCCTATAGCATGAGATGTGATATCTCAATGGTTCTACCAAACCTGAGACCCTTCCTATAGCATGAGATGTGATATCCAACTCCTTCCCATTCCAATCCTGAGACCCTTCCTATAGCCTGAGATGTGATATCTCAATGCCCCTAATACCAAACCTGAGATCCTTCCTCTAACATGAAATGTGATATCCAACTCCTTCACTTTCCAAACCTGAGAGCCTATCTATAGCATGAGATGTGAGATCTAAGTCCTTCCCATTCCAATCCTTAGACCCTTCCTACATCATGCAATATGATATCTCAATGATTCTAATAAAAAACCTGAGACCCATCCTATAACATGAGATGGGATATTCAACTCCTTCCCATTCCAATCTGAGACACTTCCGATAGCAGAGATGTGATATCTCAATGTTTATACCAAACCTGAGACCCTTCCTATAACATGAGATGTGATATCCAACTCCTTCCCGTTCCAAACCTGAGACCCTTCCTTTAGCATGAGATGTTATATCCAGCTCCTTCCCATTCCAATCCTGAGACACTTCCGATAGCATGAGATATGATATCTCAATGCTTCTAATATCAAAACCGAGACCCTCCCTATAGCATGATATGTGATATCTAAGTCCTTCCCATTCCAATCCTGAGAGCCTTCCTATAGCATGAGATGTGATACCTCAATGCTTCTACCAAACCTGAGACCCTTCCTTTAGCATGAGATGTGATATCCAAAACCTTCCCATTCCAATCCTGAGACCCTTCCTATAGCATGAGATGTGATATCTCAATACTTCTAATACCAAACCTGAGATCCTTCCGATAACATGAGATGTGATATCTCAATACTTCTAATACCAAACCTGAGATCCATCCTATAACATGAGATGTGATATCCAAATCCTTCCCCTTCCAAACCTGAGACCCTCCCTTTAGCATGAGATGTGATATCCAACTCCTTCCCATTCCAATCCTGAGACCCTTCTGATAGCATAAGATATATCTCAATGCTTCTATACCAAACCTGAGATCCTTCCGATAGCATGAGATGTGATATCTCAATACTTCTAATACCAAACCTGAGATCCTTCCTATAACATGAGATGTGATATCCAAATCCTTATCTTCCAAACCTTAGACCCTTCCTTTACCATGAGATGTGATATCCAACTCCTTCCCATTCCAATCCTGAGACTCTTCTGATAGCATAAGATATGATATCTCAATGCTTCTATACCAAACCTGAGATCCTTCTGATAGCATGAGATGTGATATCTAAATACTTCTAATACCAAACCTGAGATCCTACCTCTAACATGAAATGTGATATCCAACTCTTTCCCCTTGCAAACCTGAGAGCCTTCCTATAGCATGAGATGTGATATCCAAGTCCTTCCCATTCCAATCCTGAGACCCGTCCTATAACATGAGATGTGATATCCAACTCCTTCCCATTCCAACCTGAGACCCTTCCTATAGCATGAGATGGGATATCCAACTCCTTCCAAATCCAATCCTGATAACCTTCCGATAGCATGAGATGTGATATCCCAATGCTTCTACCAAACCTGAGACCCATACTATGGCATGAGATGTGATATCAAACTCCTTCCCATTCTAATCCTGAGACCCTTCCTATAGCTTGAGATGTGATAGCCAACTCCTTCCCATTCCAATTCTGAGACCCTTCCTATACCATGAGACTTGATATCTCAATGCTTCTAATACCAAACCTGAGACCCGTCCTATAACATGAGATGTGATATCCAAATCCTTCCCCTTCCAAACCTTAGACCCTTCCTTTATCATGAGATGTGATATCCAACTCCTTCCCATTCCAATCTTGAGACCCTTCCGATATCATGAAATGTGATATCTCAATGCTTCTAATATCAAACTTGAGACCCTCCTTATAGCATGAGATGTGATATCCAAGTCCTTCCCATTCCAATCCTGAGACCCTTCCTATAGCATGAGATGTGATATCTCAATGCTTCTAATACCAAACCTGAGATCCTTCCTATAACATGAGATGGGAATATCCAATGTGATATCCAACTCCTTCCCATTCCAATCCTGAGACCCTTCCTATAGCATGAGATGTGATATCCAACTCCTTCCCATTCCAATCCTGAGACCCTTCCTATAGCCTGGGATGTGATATCTCAATGTTTATACCAAACCTGAGACCCTTCCTATAACATGAGATGTGATATCCAACTCCTTCCCGTTCCAAACCTGAGACCCTTCCTTTAGCATGAGATGTGATATCCAGCTCCTTCCCATTCCAATCCTGAGACCCTTCCGATAGCAGCGACGTGATATCTCAATGCTTCTACCAAACCTGAGACCCTTCCTTTAGCATGAGATGTGATATCCAAATCATTCACATTCCAATCCTGAGACCCTTCCTATAGCATGAGATGTGATATCTAAATACTTCTAATACCAAACCTGAGATCCTTCCGATAACATGAGATGTGATATCTCAATACTTCTAATACCAAACCTGAGATCCATCCTATAACATGAGATGTGATATCCAAATCCTTCCCCTTCCAAACCTGAGACCCTCCCATTAGCATGAGATGTGATATCCAACTCCTTCCCATTCCAATCCTGAGACCCTTCTGATAGCATAAGATATGATATCTCAATGCTTCTATACCAAACCTGAGATCCTTCCGATAGCATGAGATGTGATATCTCAATACTTCTAATACCAAACCTGAGATCCTTCCTATAACATGAGATGTGATATCCAAATCCTTATCTTCCAAACCTGAGACCCTCCCTTTACCATGAGATGTGATATCCAACTCCTTCCCATTCCAATCCTGAGACTCTTCTGATAGCATAAGATATGATATCTCAATGCTTCTATACCAAACCTGAGATCCTTCTGATAGCATGAGATGTGATATCTCAATGCTTCTAATACCAAACCTGAGATCCTACCTCTAACATGAAATGTGATATCCAACTCTTTCCCCTTGCAAACCTGAGAGCCTTCCTATAGCATGAGATGTGATATCCAAGTCCTTCCCATTCCAATCCTGAGACCCTTCCTATAACATGAGATGTGATATCCAACTCCTTCCCATTCCAACCTGAGACCCTTCCTATAGCATGAGATGGGATATCTAACTCCTTCCAAATCCAATCCCGATACCCTTCCGATAGCATGAGATGTGATAACCCAATGCTTCTACCAAACCTGAGACCCATATTATGGCATGAGATGTGATATCAAACTCCTTCCCATTCTAATCCTGAGACCCTTCCTATAGCTTGAAATGTGATATCCAACTCCTTCCCATTCCAATTCTGAGACCCTTCCTATACCATGAGACTTGATATCTCAATGCTTCTAATACCAAACCTGAGACCCGTCCTATAACATGAGATGTGATATCCAAATCCTTCCCCTTCCAAACCTTAGACCCTTCCTTTATCATGAGATGTGATATCCAACTCCTTCCCATTCCAATCTTGAGACCCTTCCGATATCATGAAATGTGATATCTCAATGCTTCTATCAAACTTGAGACCCTCCCTATAGCATGAGATGTGATATCCAACTCCTTCCCATTCCAATCCTGAGACCCTTCTGATAGCATAAGATATGATATCTCAATGCTTCTATACCAAACCTGAGATCCTTCCGATAGCATGAGATGTGATATCTCAATACTTCTAATACCAAACCTGAGATCCTTCCTATAACATGAGATGTGATATCCAAATCCTTATCTTCCAAACCTGAGACCCTCCCTTTACCATGAGATGTGATATCCAACTCCTTCCCATTCCAATCCTGAGACTCTTCTGATAGCATAAGATATGATATCTCAATGCTTCTATACCAAACCTGAGATCCTTCTGATAGCATGAGATGTGATATCTCAATGCTTCTAATACCAAACCTGAGATCCTACCTCTAACATGAAATGTGATATCCAACTCTTTCCCCTTGCAAACCTGAGAGCCTTCCTATAGCATGAGATGTGATATCCAAGTCCTTCCCATTCCAATCCTGAGACCCTTCCTATAACATGAGATGTGATATCCAACTCCTTCCCATTCCAACCTGAGACCCTTCCTATAGCATGAGATGGGATATCCAACTCCTTCCAAATCCAATCCCGATACCCTTCCGATAGCATGAGATGTGATAACCCAATGCTTCTACCAAACCTGAGACCCATATTATGGCATGAGATGTGATATCAAACTCCTTCCCATTCTAATCCTGAGACCCTTCCTATAGCTTGAAATGTGATATCCAACTCCTTCCCATTCCAATTCTGAGACCCTTCCTATACCATGAGACTTGATATCTCAATGCTTCTAATACCAAACCTGAGACCCGTCCTATAACATGAGATGTGATATCCAAATCCTTCCCCTTCCAAACCTTAGACCCTTCCTTTATCATGAGATGTGATATCCAACTCCTTCCCATTCCAAACACACGTCTAAACCAGAGAGCAGGGAAGCGAGCATTTCAGCAGTATAAATTCAGCCTGTGAACAACACATTTTGACCCTCCCTTGTATGGGAGAAGAGTGGTTCAAAAGACCAGGATTCGACTGAACAAACGCACGAACAGAGTACAAAATGGGAATCCACCAGAATTCGCATTTACCAAAACGCGAGGAAAGTACATGTTCTAGCTGTTTCTGCTCGTTTTTAGCACGTTTCAATACGTCTAGCGGGTTACAGCTATATGTTGAATAATGGGTGTTATAAAGCATTCTGAACACTGTATCTTGTGGAGCTCATTGGAAGGCTGTAGGAAGAGGAGAGAAGGCAGGGAACACGCATCTAAACCAGAGAGCTGGGAAGCGAGTACATGCAACGCGAAACGGTGCAGGGAGCAGGGACAGAAAGGATGAACGCCTATGAGGAGGAGCAGCTGGTAGTCAGCCTGCTCTGGAGAGGAGAATGTGATCACCAGGGGAGTGCAGCCTGTAAAGTAGAAGGGACTATGAACACAGGGCGACTGCATTAACAGATGGCAAATACACGTTCCAAAACAGTCAGGAAAGCTGATAATGCCTTGAAGATTTCAGCCGTATACATTCAGCCTATGAACAGCAGTAGACGTTGACCCCCCCCCCCCTTGTATGGGAGAACAGTGGTTAAAAACTTCAGCATTCGACAACAAACGCACGGACAGTATACATGGGAACCCATCAGAATTAGCATTTACAAAAACGCGAGGAAAGTACATTTTCTAGCTGTTTTTGCTAGTTTACAGCACGTATCAATACGTCTAGCGGGTTACGGCTATATGTTTAATAATGGGTGTTATAGAGCATTCTGAGCACTGTGTATCTTTTGGAGCTCATTTTTTGATTTGAAGGCAGCGGGAAGAGGAGAGAAGGCAGGGAACACGCGTCTAAACCAGAGAGCTGGGAAGCGAGTACTTGCAACGCGAAAAGGGCAGAAAGCAAGAAGGCCTCTGAGAAGGAAAAGCGTCTAAACAAGAGAGCAGGGAAGCGAGTGTTTGCAACGCGAAACGGTGCAGGGAGCAGGGACAGAAAGGGAGAACTCCTCTGAGGAGGAACAGCTGGCAGTTAGCCTTCTTTGAAGATGAGAACTTGATCACCACGGGAGAGGATTGTTGAGAGGGTTACAGAGGGGGAGGTCTGAGATCAGAAAATCCTGAGTATTCCCTGCAGTGTGTAGGGCCAGCGACATGAAGTGTTGCAGATCTCGTAAAAGTCCAGGTCAGGAAGCATACAGGTTCATGTTGAATTCTCCAAGTAGGCGGAGTTGAGTGGTAGGAGGCTAGGACGGAGAAGTCCATCCACTGAGAGAGGAAGGGGGTAGGCAAATAGCCACGGTGAGAGAATGGCCAGGAGAGAATGCATGCAGACAAGGCATTCGTGACAGGAGTCGGCCTGCAAAGGAAATCAATTTACTACAGGAATCAAGGCTAAGCATTGAGATATCACATCTCATGCTATAGGAAGGGTCTCAGGATTGGAATGGGAAGGACTTAGATATCACATATCATGCTATAGGGAGGGTCTCAGTTTAGATATTAGAAGCATTGAGATATCACATCTCATGCTATCGGAAGTGTCTCAGGATTGGAATGGGAAGGAGCTGGATATCACATCTCATGCTAAAGGAAGGGTCTCAGGTTTGGAACGGGAAGGAGTTGGATATCACATCTCATGTTATAGGAAGGGTCTCAGGTTTGGTATAAACATTGAGATATCACATCTCAGGCTATAGGAAGGGTCTCAGGATTGGAATGGGAAGGAGTTGGATATCACATTGGATATTCCCATCTCATGTTATAGGAAGGATCTCAGGTTTGGTATTAGAAGCATTGAGATATCACATCTCATGCTTTAGGAAGGGTCTCAGGATTGGAATGGGAAGGACTTGGATATCACATCTCATGCTATAAGGAGGGTCTCAAGTTTGATATTAGAAGCATTGAGATATCACATTTCATGATATCGGAAGGGTCTCAAGATTGGAATGGGAAGGAGTTGGATATCACATCTCATGATAAAGGAAGGGTCTATGGTTTGGAAGGGGAAGGATTTGGATATCACATCTCATGTTATAGGACGGGTCTCAGGTTTGGTATTAGAAGCATTGAGATATCAAGTCTCATGGTATAGGAAGGGTCTCAGAATTGGAATGGGAAGGAGTTGGATATCACATCTCAAGCTATAGGAAGGGTCTCAGGATTAGAATGGGAAGGAGTTTGATATCACATCTCATGCCATAGTATGGGTCTCAGGTTTGGTAGAAGCATTGGGATATCACATCTCATGCTATCGGAAGGTTATCAGGATTGGATTTGGAAGGAGTTGGATATCCCATCTCATGCTATAGGAAGGGTCTCAGGTTGGAATGGGAAGGAGTTGGATATCACATCTCATGTTATAGAACGGGTCTCAGGATTGGAATGGGAAGGACTTGGATATCACATCTCATGCTATAGGAAGGCTCTCAGGTTTGCAAGGGGAAAGAGTTGGATATCACATTTCATGTTAGAGGTAGGATCTCAGGTTTGGTATTAGAAGTATTGAGATATCACATCTCATGCTATCAGAAGGATCTCAGGTTTGGTATAGAAGCATTGAGATATCATATCTTATGCTATCAGAAGAGTCTCAGGATTGGAATGGGAAGGAGTTGGATATCACATCTCATGGTAAAGGAAGGGTCTCAGGTTTGGAAGATAAGGATTTGGATATCACATCTCATGTTATAGGAAGGATCTCAGGTTTGGTATTAGAAGTATTGAGATATCACATCTCATGCTATCGGAAGGATCTCAGGTTTGGTATAGAAGCATTGAGATATATCTTATGCTATCAGAAGGGTCTCAGGATTGGAATGGGAAGGAGTTGGATATCACATCTCATGCTAAAGGGAGGGTCTCAGGTTTGGAAGGGGAAGGATTTGGATATCACATCTCATGTTATAGGATGGATCTCGGGTTTGGTATTAGAAGTATTGAGATATCACATCTCATGTTATCGGAAGGATCTCAGGTTTGGTATTAGAAGTATTGAGATATCACATCTCATGCTATAGGAAGGGTCTCAGGATTGGAATGGGAAGGAGTTGGATATCACATCTCATGCTAAAGAAAGGGTCTCAGGTTTGGTAGAAGCATTGAGGTATCACATCTCATGCTATAGGAAGGCTCTCAGGATTGGAATGGGAAGGACTTAGATATCACATATCATGCTATAGGGAGGGTCTCGGTTTTGATATTAGAAGCATTGAGATATCACATCTCATGCTATCGGAAGTGTCTCAGGATTGGAATGGGAAGGAGCTGGATATAACATCTCATGCTAAAGGAAGGGTCTCAGGTTTGGAACGGGAAGGAGTTGGATATCACATCTCATGTTATAGGAAGGGTCTCAGGTTTGGTATAAACATTGAGATATCACATCTCTTCTATCGGAAGTGTCTCAGGATTGGAATGGGAAGGAGTTGAATATCCCATCTCATGTTATAGGACGGGTCTCAGGTTTTTTATTAGAATCATTGAGATATCATATTGCATGATGTAGGAAGGGTCTAAGGATTGGAATGGGAAGGACTTAGATCTCACATCTCATGCTATAGATAGGCTCTCAGGTTTGGAAAGTGAAGGAGTTGGATATCACATTTCATGTTAGAGGAAGGATCTCAGGTTTGGTATTAGGGGCATTGAGATATCACATCTCAGGCTATAGGAAGGGTCTCAGGATTGGAATGGGAAGGAGTTGGATATCACATCTCATGCTATAGGAAGGGTCTCAGGTTTGGTAGAACCATTGAGATATCAAATCTCATGCTATAGGAAGGGTCTCAGGATTGGAATGGAAGGAGTTGGATATCACATCTCATGTTATAGGAAGGATATCAGGTTTGGTATTAGAAGCATTGAGACATCACATCTCATGCTATAGGAAGGGTCTCAGGATTGGAATGGGAAGGAGTTGGATATCACATCTCATGCTATAGGAAGGGTCTCAGGATTGGAATGGGAAGGAGTTGAATATGACAACTCATGCCGTAGGAAGGGTCTCAGGTTTGGTATAAACATTGAGATATCACATCTCTGCTATCAAAAGGGTCTCAGGATTGGAATGGGAACGAGTTGGATTCCCCATCTCATGTTATAGGAAGAGTCTCAGGTTTGGTATTAGAAGCATTGAGATATCACATCTCATGCTATAGGAAGTGTC
Organism: Ambystoma mexicanum; assembly: GCF_040938575.1. NCBI lineage: Eukaryota > Metazoa > Chordata > Amphibia > Caudata > Ambystomatidae > Ambystoma > Ambystoma mexicanum. The sequence continues at coordinate 502,546 of NW_027182342.1, read as the reverse complement.
TCAGGATTGGAATGGGAAGGACTTGGATATCACATCTCATGCTATGGGAAGGGTCTCAGGTTTGGTATAAGCAGTGAGATATCACATCTCATGCTATAGGAAGTGTCTCAGGACATCTCATGTTATAGGAAGGATCTCAGGTTTGGTATAAGCATTGAGATATCACATCTCTGCTATCGGAAGGGTCTCAGGATTGGAATGGGAAGGAGTTGGATATTCCCATCTCATGTTATAGGAAGGGTCTCAGGTTTGGTATTAGAAGCATTGAGATATCACATCTCATGCTATAGGAAGGGTCTCAGGATTGGAATGGGAAGGACTTGGATATCACATCTCACGCTATAGGGAGGGTCTCAAGTTTGATATTAGAAGCTTTGAGATATCACATCTCATGATATCGGAAGGGTCTCAGGATTGGAATGGGAAGGAGTTGGATATCACATCTCATGCTAAAGGGAGGATCTCAGGTTTGGAAGGGGAAGGATTTGGATATCACATCTCATGTTATAGGAAGGATCTCAGGTTTGGTATTAGAAGCATTGAGATATCACATCTCATGCTATCGGAAGGATCTCAGGTTTGGTATTAGAAGCATTGAGATATCACATCTCATGCTATCAGAAGAGTCTCAGGATTGGAATAGGAAGGAGTTGGATATCACATCTCATGCTAAAGGGAGGGTCTCAGGTTTGGAAGGGGAAGGATTTGGATATCACATCTCATGTTATCGGAAGGATCTCACGTTTGGTATTAGAAGTATTGAGATATCATATCTCATGCTATAGGAAGGGTCTCAGGATTGGAATGGGAAGGAGTTGGATATCACATCTCATGCTATAGGGAGGGTCTCAGGATTGGAATGGGAAGGACTTAGATATCACATATCATGCTATAGGGAGGGTCTCAGTTTTGATATTAGAAGCATTGAGATATCACATCTCATGATATCGGAAGGGTCTCAGGATTGGAATGGGAAGGAGTTGGATATCACATCTCATGCTAAAGGGAGGGTCTCAGGTTTGGAAGGGGAAGGATTTGGATATCACATCTCATGTTATAGGAAGGATCTCAGGTTTGGTATTAGAAGCATTGAGATATCACATCTCATGCTATCGGAAGGATCTCAGGTTTGGTATTAGAAGCATTGAGATATCACATCTCATGCTATCAGAAGAGTCTCAGGATTGGAATAGGAAGGAGTTGGATATCACATCTCATGCTAAAGGGAGGGTCTCAGGTTTGGAAGGGGAAGGATTTGGATATCACATCTCATGTTATCGGAAGGATCTCACGTTTGGTATTAGAAGTATTGAGATATCATATCTCATGCTATAGGAAGTGTCTCAGGATTGGAATGGGAAGGAGCTGGATATCACATCTCATGCTAAAGGAAGGGTCTCAGGTTTGGAACGGGAAGGATTTGGATATCACATCTCATGTTATAGGAAGGGTCTCAGGTTTGGTATAAGCATTGAGATATCACATCTCTGCTATCGGAAGTGTCTCAGGATTGGAATGGGAAGGAGTTGGATATCCCATCTCATGTTATAGGACGGGTCTCAGGTTTGTTATTAGAATCATTGAGATATCATATTGCATGCTGTAGGAAGGGTCTAAGGGTTGGAATGTGAAGGACTTGGATATCACATCTCATGCTATAGATAGGCTCTTAGGTTTGGAAAGGGAAGGAATTGGATATCACATTTCATGTTAGAGGAAGGATCTCAGGTTTGGTATTAGAAGCATTGAGATATCACATCTCATGCTATAGGAAGGGTCTCAGGATTGGAATGGGAAGCAGTTGGATATCACATCTCATGCTATAGGAAGGGTCTCAGGTTTGGTATAAGCATTGAGATATCACATCTCATGCTATAGGACGGGTCTCAGGATTGGAATGGAAGGAGTTGGATATCACATCTCATGTTATAAGGAAGGATCTCAGGTTTGGTATTAGAAGCATTGAGACATCACATCTCATGCTATCGGAAGGGTCTCAGGATTGGAATGGGAAGGAGTTGGATATCACATCTCATCCAATAGGAAGGGTCTCAGGTTTGGAATGGGAAGGAATTGGATATCACATCTCATGTTATAGGAAGGATCTCAGGTTTGGTATAAGAAGCATTGAGATATCACATCTCATGCTATAGGAAGGGTCTCAGGATTGGAATGTGAAGGATTTGGATATCACATCTCATGCTAAAGGAAGGGTCTCAGGTTTGGTAGAAGCATTGAGATATCACGTCTCTGCTATCGGAAGGGTCTCAGGATTGGATTGGGAAGGAGTTGGATATCCCTTCTCATGCTATAGGAAGAGTCTCAGGATTTGAATGGCAAGGAGTTGGATATCACATCTCATGCCATAGGAAGGGTCTCAGGTTTGTTATAAGCATTGAGATATCACATCTCTGCTATCAGAAGGGTCTCAGGATTGGATTGGGAAGGAGTTGGATATCCCTTCTCATGCTATAGGAAGTATCTCAGGTTGGAATGGGAAGGAGTTGGATATCACATCTCATGTTATAGGAAGGGTCTCAGGATTGGAATGGGAAGGATTTGGATATCACATCCCTTGCTATAGGAAGGGTCTCAGGATTGGAATGGGTAGGAGTTGGATATTACTTTCTTGCTATTGGAAGGGTCTCATGTTTGGAATAGGAAGGAGTTGGATATCACATATGCTATAGTTAGTGTCTCAGGTTTGGAACGGGAAGGAGTTGGATATCACATCTCATGTTATAGGAAGGGTCTCAGGTTTGGTATAAGCATTGAGATATCACATCTCTGCTATCGGAAGCGGCTCAGGATTGGAATGGGAAGGAGTTGGATATCCCATCTAATGTTATAGGAAGAGTCTCTGGTTTGGTATTAGAATCATTGAGATATCACATCGCATGCTGTAGGAAGGGTCTAAGGATTGGAATGGGATGGACTTGGATATCACATCTCATGCTATAGGTAGGCTCTCAGGTTTGGTATAAGCATTGAGATATCACATCTCATGCTATAGGAAGGGTCTCAGGATTGGAATGGGAAGGAATTGGATATCACATCATGCTATAGGAAGGGTCTCAGATTTGGTATAAGCATTGAGATATCACATCTCATGCTAAAGGAAGGGTCTCAGGATTGGAATGGGAAGGAGTTGTATATGACATCTCAGGCCATAGGAAGGTTCTCAGGTTTGGTATAAGCATTGAGATATCACATCTCTGCTATCGGAAGTGTCTCAGGATTGGAATGGGAAGGAGTTGGATATCACATCTCATCCAATAGGAAGGGCCTCAGGTTTGGAATGGGAAGGAATTGGATATCACATCTCATGTTATAGGAAGGGTCTCAGGTTTGGTATAAACATTGAGATATCACATCTCTGCTATCGGAAGTGTCTCAGGATTGGAATGGGAAGGAGTTGGATATCCCATCTCATGTTATAGGACGGGTCTCAGGTTTGTTATTAGAATCATTGAGATATCATATTGCATGCTGTTGGAAGGGTCTAAGGGTTGGAATGGGAAGGACTTGGATATCACATCTCATGCTATAGATAGGCTCTTAGGTTTGGAAAGGGAAGGAGTTGGATATCACATTTCATGTTAGAGGAAGGATCTCAGGTTTGGTATTAGAAGCATTGAGATATCACATCTCATGCTATAGGAAGGGTCTCAGGATTGGAATGGGAAGCAATTGGATATCACATCTCATGCTATAGGAAGGGTCTCAGGTTTGGTATAAGCATTGAGATATCACATCTCATGCTATAGGACGGGTCTCAGGATTGGAATGGAAGGAGTTGGATATCACATCTCATGTTATAGGAAGGATTTCAGGTTTGGTATTAGAAGCATTGAGACATCACATCTCATGCTATAGGAAGGGTCTCAGGGTTGGAATGGGAAGGAGTTGGATATCACATCTCATCCAATAGGAAGGGCCTCAGGTTTGGAATGGGAAGGAATTGGATATCACATCTCATGTTATAGGAAGGATCTCAGGTTTGGTATTAGAAGCATTGAGATATCACATCTCATGCTATAGGAAGGGTCTCAGGATTGGAATGTGAAGGATTTGGATATCACATCTCATGCTAAAGGAAGGGTCTCAGGTTTGGTAGAAGCATTGAGATATCACGCCTCTGCTATCGGAAGGGTCTCAGGATTGGATTGGGAAGGAGTTGGATATCACATCTCATGCCATAGGAAGGGTCTCAGGTTTGGTATAAGCATTGAGATATCACATCTCTGCTATCGGAAGGGTCTCAGGTTTGGATTGGGAAGGAGTTGGATATCCCTTCTCATGCTATAGGAAGTGTCTCAGGTTGGAATGGGAAGGAGTTGGATATCACATCTCATTCATGTTATAGGAAGGGTCTCAGGATTGGAATGGGAAGGATTTGGATATCACATCTCTTGCTATAGGAAGGGTCTCAGGATTGGAATGGGTAGGAGTTGGATATTACTTTCTTGCTATAGGAGGGGTCTCATGTTTGGAATGGGAAGGAGTTGGATATCACATATGCTATAGTTAGTGTCTCAGGTTTGCAACGGGAAGGAGTTGGATATCACATCTCATGTTATAGGAAGGGTCTCAGGTTTGGTATAAGCATTGAGATATCACATCTCTGCTATCGGAAGCGGCTCAGGATTGGAATGGGAAGGAGTTGGATATCCCATCTCATGTTATAGGAAGAGTCTCTGGTTTGGTATTAGAATCATTGAGATATCACATCGCATGCTGTAGGAAGGGTCTAAGGATTGGAATGGGATGGACTTGGATATCACATCTCATGCTATAGGTAGGCTCTCAGGTGGTTTGGTATAAGCATTGAGATATCACATCTCATGCTATAGGAAGGGTCTCAGGATTGGAATGGGAAGGAGTTGTATATGACATCTCAGGCCATAGGAAGGTTCTCAGGTTTGGTATAAGCATTGAGATATCACATCTCTGCTATCGGAAGGGTCTCAGGATTGGAATGGGAAGGAGTTGGATATCCCATCTCATGTTATAGGAAGGGTCTCAGGTTTGGTATTAGAAGCATAGAGATATCACATCTCATGCTATAGGAAGGGTCTCAGGATTTGAATGGCAAGGAGTTGGATATCACATCTCATGCCATAGGAAGGGTCTCAGGTTTGGTATAAGCATTGAGATATCACATCTCTGCTATCGGAAGGGTCTCAGGATTGGATTGGGAAGGAGTTGGATATCCCTTCTCATGCTATAGGAAGTGTCTCAGGTTGGAATGGGAAGGAGTTGGATATCACATCTCATGTTATAGGAAGGGTCTCAGGATTGGAATGGGAAGGATTTGGATATCACATCTCTTGCTATAGGAAGGGTCTCAGGATTGGAATGGGTAGGAGTTGGATATTACTTTCTTGCTATAGGAAGGGTCTCATGTTTGGAATGGGAAGGAGTTGGATATCACATATGCTATAGTTAGTGTCTCAGGTTTGGAACGGGAAGGAGTTGGATATCACATCTCATGTTATAGGAAGGGTCTCAGGTTTGGTATAAGCATTGAGATATCACATCTCTGCTATCAGAAGCGGCTCAGGATTGGAATGGGAAGGAGTTGGATATCCCATCTCATGTTATAGGAAGAGTCTCTGGTTTGGTATTAGAATCATTGAGATATCACATCGCATGCTGTAGGAAGGGTCTAAGGATTGGAATGGAATGGACTTGGATATCACATCTCATGCTATAGGTAGGCTCTCAGGTTTGGTATAAGCATTGAGATATCACATCTCATGCTATAGGAAGGGTCTCAGGATTGGAATGGGAAGGAATTGGATATCACATCTCATGCTATAGGAAGGGTCTCAGATTTGGTATAAGCATTGAGATATCACATCTCATGCTAAAGGAAGGGTCTCAGGATTGGAATGGGAAGGAGTTGTATATGACATCTCAGGCCATAGGAAGGTTCTCAGGTTTGGTATAAGCATTGAGATATCACATCTCTGCTATCGGAAGGGTCTCAGGATTGGAATGGGAAGGAGTTGGATATCCCATCTCATGTTATAGGAAGGGTCTCAGGTTTGGTATTAGAAGCATAGAGATATCACATCTCATGCTATAGGAAGGGTCTCAGGATTTGAATGGCAAGGAGTTGGATATCACATCTCATGCCATAGGAAGGGTCTCAGGTTTGGTATAAGCATTGAGATATCACATCTCTGCTATCGGAAGGGTCTAAGGATTGGATTGGGAAGGAGTTGGATATCCCTTCTCATGCTATAGGAAGTGTCTCAGGTTGGAATGGGAAGGAGTTGGATATCACATCTCATGTTATAGGAAGGGTCTCAGGATTGGAATGGGTAGTAGTTGGATATTACTTACTTGCTATAGGAAGGGTCTCATGTTTGGAATGGGAAGGAGTTGGATATCACATATGCTATAGTTAGTGTCTCAGGTTTGGAATGGTATGGACTTGGATATCACATCTCATGCTATAGGAAGGGTCTCAGGATTGGAATGGGAAGGAGTTGTATATGACATCTCAGGCCATAGGAAGGTTCTCAGGTTTGGTATAAGCATTGAAATATCACATCTCTGCTATCGGAAGGGTCTCAGGATTGGAATGGGAAGGAGTTGGATATCCCATCTCATGTTATAGGAAGGGTCTCAGGTTTGGTATTAGAAGCATTGAGATATCACGTCTCTGCTATCGGAAGGGTCTCAGGATTGGATTGGGAAGGAGTTGGATATCCCTTCTCATGCTATAGGAAGGGTCTCAGGATTTGAATGGCAAGGAGTTGGATATCACATCTCATGCCATAGGAAGGGTCTCAGGTTTGGTATAAGCATTGAGATATCACATCTCTGCTATCGGAAGGGTCTCAGGATTGGATTGGGAAGGAGTTGGATATCCCTTCTCATGCTATAGGAAGTGTCTCAGGTTGGAATGGGAAGGAGTTGGATATCACATCTCATGTTATAGGAAGGGTCTCAGGATTGGAATGGGAAGGATTTGGATATCACATCTCTTGCTATAGGAAGGGTCTCAGGATTGGAATGGGTAGTAGTTGGATATTACTTACTTGCTATAGGAAGGGTCTCATGTTTGGAATGGGAAGGAGTTGGATATCACATATGCTATAGTTAGTGTCTCAGGTTTGGAATGGGATGGACTTGGATATCACATCTCATGCTATAGGAAGGGTCTCAGATTTGGTATAAGCATTGAGATATCACATCTCATGCTAAAGGAAGGGTCTCAGGATTGGAATGGGAAGGAGTTGTATATGACATCTCAGGCCATAGGAAGGTTGTCAGGTTTGGTATAAGCATTGAAATATCACATCTCTGCTATCGGAAGGGTCTCAGGATTGGAATGGGAAGGAGTTGGATATCCCATCTCATGTTATAGGAAGGGTCTCAGGTTTGGTATTAGAAGCATTGAGATATCACATCTCATGCTATAGGAAGGGTCTCAGGATTGGAATGTGAAGGATTTGGATATTACATCTCATGCTAAAGGAAGGGTCTCAGGTTTGGTAGAAGCATTGAGATATCACGTCTCTGCTATCGGAAGGGTCTCAGGATTGGATTGGGAAGGAGTTGGATATCCCTTCTCATGCTATAGGAAGGGTCTCAGGATTTGAATGGCAAGGAGTTGGATATCACATCTCATGCCATAGGAAGGGTCTCAGGTTTGGTATAAGCATTGAGATATCACATCTCTGCTATCGGAAGGGTCTCAGGATTGGATTGGGAAGGAGTTGGATATCCCTTCTCATGCTATAGGAAGTGTCTCAGGTTGGAATGGGAAGGAGTTGGATATCACATCTCATGTTATAGGAAGGGTCTCAGGATTGGAATGGGAAGGATTTGGATATCACATCTCTTGCTATAGGAAGGGTCTCAGGATTGGAATGGGTAGGAGTTGGATATTACTTTCTTGCTATAGGAAGGGTCTCATGTTTGGAATGGGAAGGATTTGGATATCACATATGCTATAGTTAGTGTCTCAGGTTTGGAACGGGAAGGAGTTGGATATCACATCTCATGTTATAGGAAGGGTCTCAGGTTTGGTATAAGCATTGAGATATCACATCTCTGCTATCGGAAGCGGCTCAGGATTGGAATGGGAAGGAGTTGGATATCCCATCTCATGTTATAGTAAGAGTCTCTGGTTTGGTATTAGAATCATTGAGATATCACATCGCATGCTGTAGGAAGGGTCTAAGGATTGGAATGGGATGGACTTGGATATCACATCTCATGCTATAGGAAGGGTCTCAGATTTGGTATAAGCATTGAGATATCACATTTCATGCTAAAGGAAGGGTCTCAGGATTGTAGGCTCTCAGTTTTGGTATAAACATTGAGATATCACATCTCATGCTATAGGAAGGGTCTCAGGATTGGAATGGGAAGGATTTGGATATCACATCTCATGCTATAGGAAGGGTCTCAGATTTGGTATAAGCATTGAGATATCACACCTTATGCTAAAGGAAGGGTCTCAGGATTGGAATGGGAAGGAGTTGTATATGACATCTCAGGCCATAGGAAGGGTCTCAGGTTTGGTATAAGCATTGAGATATCACATCTCTGCTATCGGAAGGGTCTCAGGATTGGAATGGGAAGGAGTTGGATATCCCATCTCATGTTATAGGAAGGGTCTCAGGTTTGGTATTAGAAGTATAGAGATATCACATCTCATGCTATAGGAAGGGTCTCAGGATTGGAATGGGAAGGACTTGGATGTCACATCTCATGCTATAGGGAGGGTCTCAAGTTTGATATTAGAAGCATTGAGATAACAAATCTCATGATATCGGAAGGGTCTCAGGATTGGAATGGGAAGGAGTTGGATACCACATCTCATGATAAAGGAAGGGTCTAAGGTTTGGAAGGGGAAGGATTTGGATATCACATCTCATGTTATAGGACGGGTCTCAGGTTTGGTATTAGAAGCATTGAGATATCAAGTCTCATGGTATAAGAAGGGTCTCAGAATTGGAATGGGAAGGAGTTGGATATCACACCTCAAGCTATAGGAAGGGTCTCAGGATTGGAATGGGAAGGAGTTTGATATCACATCTCATGCCATAGTATGGGTCTCAGGTTTGGTAGAAGCATTGGGACATCACATCTCATGCTATCGGAAGGGTATCAGTATTGGATTTGGCAGAAGTTGGATATCCCATCTCATGCTATAGGAAGGGTCTCAGGTTGGAATGGGAAGGAGTTGGATATCACATTTCATGTTATAGGAAGGGTCTCAGGATTGGAATGGGAAGGACTTGGATATCATATCTCATGCTATAGGACGGGTCTCAGGTTTGTTATTAGAATCATTGAGATATCATATTGCATGCTGTAGGAAGGGTCTAAGGTTTGGAAAGGGAAGGAGTTGGATATCACATTTCATGTTAGAGGAAGGATCTCAGGTTTGGTATTAGAAGCATTGAGATATCACATCTCATGCTATAGGAAGGGTCTCAGGATTGGAATGGGAAGTAGTTGGATATCACATCTCATGCTATAGGAAGGGTCTCAGGTTTGGTATAAGCATTGAGATATCACATCTCATGCTATAGGACGGGTCTCAGGATTGGAATGGAAGGAGTTGGATATCACATCTCATGTTATAGGAAGGATCTCAGGTTTGGTATTAGAAGCATTGAGACATCACATCTCATGCTATAGGAAGGGTCTCAGGGTTGGAATGGGAAGGAGTTGGATATCGCATCTCATCCAATAGGAAGGGTCTCAGGTTTGGAATGGGAAGGAATTGGATATCACATCTCATGTTATAGGAAGGATCTCAGGTTTGGTATTAGAAGCATTGAGATATCACATCTCATGCTATAGGAAGGGTCTCAGGATTGGAATGTGAAGGATTTGGATATCACATCTCATGCTAAAGGAAGGGTCTCTGGTTTGGTAGAAGCATTGAGATATCAGATCTCTTCTATCGGAAGGGTCTCAGGATTGGATTGGGAAGGAGTTGGATATCCCTTCTCATGCTATAGGAAGGGTCTCAGGATTTGAATGGGAAGGAGTTGGATATCACATCTCATGTTATAGGAAGGGTCTCAGGATTGGAATGGGAAGGATTTGGATATTACTTTCTTGCTATAGGAAGGGTCTCATGTTTGGAATGGGAAGGAGTTGGATATCAATATGCTATAGTTAGTGTCTCCGGTTTGGAACGGGAAGGAGTTGGATATCACATCTCATGTTATAGGAAGGGTCTCATGTTTGGTATAAGCATTGAGATATCACATCTCTGCTATCGGAAGCGGCTCAGGATTGGAATGGGAAGGAGTTGGATATCCCATCTCATGTTATAGTAAGAGTCTCTGGTTTGGTATTAGAATCATTGAGATATCACATCGCATGCTGTAGGAAGGGTCTAAGGATTGGAATGGGATGGACTTGGATATCACATCTCATGCTATAGGTAGGCTCTCAGGTTTGATATAAGCATTGAGATATCACATCTCATGCTATAGGAAGGGTCTCAGGATTGGAATGGGAAGGATTTGGATATCACATCTCATGCTATAGGAAGGGTCTCAGATTTGGTATAAGCATTGAGATATCACATCTCATGCTAAAGGAAGGGTCTCAGGATTGGAATGGGAAGGAGTTGTATATGACATCTCAGGCCATAGGAAGGGTCTCATGTTTGGTATAAGCATTGAGATATCACATCTCTGCTATCGGAAGGGTCTCAGGATTGGAATGGGAAGGAGTTGGATATCCCATCTCATGTTATATGAAGGGTCTCAGGTTTGGTATTAGAGGCATAGAGATATCACATCTCATGCTATAGGAAGGGTCTCAGGATTGGAATGGGAAGGACTTGGATGTCACATCTCATGCTATAGGGAGGGTCTCAAGTTTGATATTAGAAGCATTGAGATAACAAATCTCATGATATCGGAAGGGTCTCAGGATTGGAATGGGAAGGAGTTGGATACCACATCTCATGATAAAGGAAGGGTCTAAGGTTTGGAAGGGGAAGGATTTGGATATCACATCTCATGTTATAGGACGGGTCTCAGGTTTGGTATTAGAAGCATTGAGATATCAAGTCTCATGGTATAAGAAGGGTCTCAGAATTGGAATGGGAAGGAGTTGGATATCACACCTCAAGCTATAGGAAGGGTCTCAGGATTGGAATGGGAAGGAGTTTGATATCACATCTCATGCCATAGTATGGGTCTCAGGTTTGGTAGAAGCATTGGGATATCACATCTCATGCTATCGGAAGGGTATCAGTATTGGATTTGGAAGAAGTTGGATATCCCATCTCATGCTATAGGAAGGGTCTCAGGTTGGAATGGGAAGGAGTTGGATATCACATTTCATGTTATAGGAAGGGTCTCAGGATTGGAATGGGAAGGACTTGGATATCATATCTCATGCTATAGGACAGGTCTCAGGTTTGTTATTAGAATCATGGAGATATCATATTGCATGCTGTAGGAAGGGTCTAAGGATTGGAACGGGAAGGACTTGGATATCACATCTCATGCTATAGATAGGCTCTTAGGTTTGGAAAGGGAAGGAGTTGGATATCACATTTCATGTTAGAGGAAGGATCTCAGGTTTGGTATTAGAAGCATTGAGATATCACATCTCATGCTATAGGAAGGGTCTCAGGATTGGAATGGGAAGTAGTTGGATATCACATCTCATGCTATAGGAAGGGTCTCAGGTTTGGTATAAGCATTGAGATATCACATCTCATGCTATAGGACGGGTCTCAGGATTGGAATGGAAGGAGTTGGATATCACATCTCATGTTATAGGAAGGATCTCAGGTTTGGTATTAGAAGCATTGAGACATCACATCTCATGCTATAGGAAGGGTCTCAGGGTTGGAATGGGAAGGAGTTGGATATCACATCTCATCCAATAGGAAGGGTCTCAGGTTTGGAATGGGAAGGAATTGGATATCACATCTCATGTTATAGGAAGGATCTCAGGTTTGGTATTAGAAGCATTGAGATATCACATCTCATGCTATAGGAAGGGTCTCAGGATTGGAATGTGAAGGATTTGGATATCACATCTCATGCTAAAGGAAGGGTCTCAGGATTGGTAGAAGCATTGAGATATCACGTCTCTGCTATCGGAGGGGTCTCAGGATTGGATTGGGAAGGAGTTGGATATCCCTTCTCATGCTATAGGAAGGGTCTCAGGATTTGAATGGCAAGGAGTTGGATATCACATCTCATGCCATAGGCAGGGTCTCAGGTTTGGTATAAGCATTGAGATATCACATCTCTGCTATCGGAAGGGTCTCAGGATTGGAATGGGAAGGAGTTGGATATTCCCATCTCATGTTATAGGAAGGGTCTCAGGTTTGGTATTAGAAGCATTGAGATATCACATCTCATGCTATAGGAAGGGTCTCAGGATTGGAATGGGAAGGACTTGGATATCACATCTCATGCTATAGGGAGGGTCTCAAGTTTGATATTAGAAGCTTTGAGATATCACATCTCATGATATCGGAAGGGTCTCAGGATTGGAATGGGAAGGAGTTGGATATCACATCTCATGATAAAGGAAGGGTCTAAGGTTTGGAAGGGGAAGGATTTGGATATCACATCTCATGTTATATTACGGGTCTCAGGTTTGGTATTAGAAGCATTGAGATATCAAGTCTCAGAGTATAGGAAGGGTCTCAGAATTGGAATGGGAAGGAGTTGGATATCACATCTCAAGCTATAGGAAGGGTCTCAGGATTGGAATGGGAAGGACTTGGATATCACATCTCATGCTATAGGAAGGCTCTCAGGTTTGGAAGGGGAAAGAGTTGGATATCACATTTCATGTTAGAGGTAGGATCTCAGGTTTGGTATTAGAGGCATTGAGATATCACATCTCATGCTATCAGAAGGGTCTCATGAATGGAATGGGAAGGAGTTGGATATCACATCTCATGCTAAAGGGAGGGTCTCAGGTTTGGAAGGGGAAGGATTTGGATATCACATCTCATGTTATAGGAAGGATCTCAGGTTTGGTATTAGAACCATTGAGATATCACATCTCATGCTATCGGAAGGATCTCAGGTTTGGTATTAGAAGCATTGAGATATCACATCTCATGCTATCAGAAGGGTCTCAGGATTGGAATGGGAAGGAGTTGGATATCACATCTCATGCTAAAGGGAGGGTCTCAGGTTTGGAAGGGGAAGGATTTGGATATCACATCTCATGTTATCGGAAGGATCTCACGTTTGGTATTAGAAGTATTGAGATATCATATCTCATGCTATAGGAAGGGTCTCAGGATTGGAATGGGAAGGACTTAGATATCACATATCATGCTATAGGGAGGGTCTCAGTTTTGATATTAGAAGCATTGAGATATCACATCTCATGCTATCGGAAGTGTCTCAGGATTGGAATGGGAAGGAGCTGGATATCACATCTCATGCTAAAGGAAGGGTCTCAGGTTTGGAACGGGAAGGATTTGGATATCACATCTCATGTTATAGGAAGGGTCTCAGGTTTGGTATAAGCATTGAGATATCACATCTCTGCTATCGGAAGTGTCTCAGGATTGGAATGGGAAGGAGTTGGATATCCCATCTCATGTTATAGGACGGGTCTCAGGTTTGTTATTAGAATCATTGAGATATCATATTGCATGCTGTAGGAAGGGTCTAAGGGTTGGAATGGGAAGGACTTGGATATCACATCTCATGCTATAGATAGGCTCTTAGGTTTGGAAAGGGAAGGAGTTGGATATCACATTTCATGTTAGAGGAAGGATCTCAGGTTTGGTATTAGAAGCATTGAGATATCACATCTCATGCTATAGGAAGGGTCTCAGGATTGGAATGGGAAGGAGTTGGATATCACATCTCATGCTAAAGGGAGGGTCTCAGGTTTGGAAGGGGAAGGATTTGGATATCACATCTCATGTTATAGGAAGGATCTCAGGTTTGGTATTAGAACCATTGAGATATCACATCTCATGCTATCGGAAGGATCTCAGGTTTGTATTAGAAGCATTGAGATATCACATCTCATGCTATCAGAAGGGTCTCAGGATTGGAATGGGAAGGAGTTGGATATCACATCTCATGCTAAAGGGAGGGTCTCAGGTTTGGAAGGGGAAGGATTTGGATATCACATCTCATGTTATCGGAAGGATCTCACGTTTGGTATTAGAAGTATTGAGATATCATATCTCATGCTATAGGAAGGGTCTCAGGATTGGAATGGGAAGGACTTAGATATCACATATCATGCTATAGGGAGGGTCTCAGTTTTGATATTAGAAGCATTGAGATATCACATCTCATGCTATCGGAAGTTTCTCAGGATTGGAATGGGAAGGAGCTGGATATCACATCTCATGCTAAAGGAAGGGTCTCAGGTTTGGAACGGGAAGGATTTGGATATCACATCTCATGTTATAGGAAGGGTCTCAGGTTTGGTATAAGCATTGAGATATCACATCTCTGCTATCGGAAGTGTCTCAGGATTGGAATGGGAAGGAGTTGGATATCCCATCTCATGTTATAGGACGGGTCTCAGGTTTGTTATTAGAATCATTGAGATATCATATTGCATGCTGTAGGAAGGGTCTAAGGGTTGGAATGGGAAGGACTTGGATATCACATCTCATGCTATAGATAGGCTCTTAGGTTTGGAAAGGGAAGGAGTTGGATATCACATTTCATGTTAGAGGAAGGATCTCAGGTTTGGTATTAGAAGCATTGAGACATCACATCTCATGCTATAGGAAGGGTCTCAGGATTGGAATGGGAAGTAGTTGGATATCACATTTCATGCTATAGGAAGTGTCTCAGGTTTGGTATAAGCATTGAGATATCACATCTCATGCTATAGGACGGGTCTCAGGATTGGAATGGAAGGAGTTGGATATCACATCTCATGTTATAGGAAGGATCTCAGGTTTGGTATTAGAAGCATTGAGACATCACATCTCATGCTATAGGAAGGGTCTCAGGGTTGGAATGGGAAGGAGTTGGATATCACATCTCATCCAATAGGAAGGGTCTCAGGTTTGGAATGGGAAGGAATTGGATATCACATCTCATGTTATAGGAAGGATCTCAGGTTTGGTATTAGAAGCATTGAGATATCACATCTCATGCTATAGGAAGGGTCTCAGGATTGGAATGTGAAGGATTTGGATATCACATCTCATGCTAAAGGAAGGGTCTCTGGTTTGGTAGAAGCATTGAGATATCACGTCTCTGCTATCGGAAGGGTCTCAGGATTGGATTGGGAAGGAGTTGGATATCCCTTCTCATGCTATAGGAAGGGTCTCAGGATTTGAATGGCAAGGAGTTGGATATCACATCTCATGCCATAGGAAGGGTCTCAGGTTTGGTATAAGCATTGAGATATCACATCTCTGCTATCGGAAGGGTCTCAGGATTGGATTGGGAAGGAGTTGGATATCCCTTCTCATGCTATAGGAAGTGTCTCAGGTTGGAATGGGAAGGAGTTGGATATCACATCTCATGTTATAGGAAGGGTCTCAGGATTGGAATGGGAAGGATTTGGATATTACTTTCTTGCTATAGGAAGGGTCTCAGGATTGGAATGGGTAGGAGTTGGATATTACTTTCTTGCTATAGGAAGGGTCTCATGTTTGGAATGGGAATGAGTTGGATATCACATATGCTATAGTTAGTGTCTCAGGTTTGGAACGGGAAGGAGTTGGATATCACATCTCATGTTATAGGAAGGGTCTCAGGTTTGTTATAAGCATTGAGATATCACATCTCTGCTATCGGAAGCGGCTCAGGATTGGAATGGGAAGGAGTTGGATATCCCATCTCATGTTATAGTAAGAGTCTCTGGTTTGGTATTAGAATCATTGAGATATCACATCGCATGCTGTAGGAAGGGTCTAAGGATTGGAATGGGATGGACTTGGATATCACATCTCATGCTATAGGTAGGCTCTCAGGTTTGATATAAGCATTGAGATATCACATCTCATGCTATAGGAAGGGTCTCAGGATTGGAATGGGAAGGATTTGGATATCACATCTCATGCTATAGGAAGGGTCTCAGATTTGGTATAAGCATTGAGATATCACATCTCATGCTAAAGGGAGGGTCTCAGGATTGGAATGGGAAGGAGTTGTATATGACATCTCAGGCCATAGGAAGGGTCTCATGTTTGGTATAAGCATTGAGATATCACATCTCTGCTATCGGAAGGGTCTCAGGATTGGAATGGGAAGGAGTTGGATATCCCATCTCATGTTATAGGAAGGGTCTCAGGTTTGGTATTAGAAGCATAGAGATATCACATCTCATGCTATAGGAAGGGTCTCAGGATTGGAATGGGAAGGACTTGGATGTCACATCTCATGCTATAGGGAGGGTCTCAAGTTTGATATTAGAAGCATTGAGATAACAAATCTCATGATATCGGAAGGGTCTCAGGATTGGAATGGGAAGGAGTTGGATACCACATCTCATGATAAAGGAAGGGTCTAAGGTTTGGAAGGGGAAGGATTTGGATATCACATCTCATGTTATAGGACGGGTCTCAGGTTTGGTATTAGAAGCATTGAGATATCAAGTCTCATGGTATAAGAAGGGTCTCAGAATTGGAATGGGAAGGAGTTGGATATCACACCTCAAGCTATAGGAAGGGTCTCAGGATTGGAATGGGAAGGAGTTTGATATCACATCTCATGCCATAGTATGGGTCTCAGGTTTGGTAGAAGCATTGGGATATCACATCTCATGCTATCGGAAGGGTATCAGTATTGGATTTGGAAGAAGTTGGATATCCCATCTCATGCTATAGGAAGGGTCTCAGGATTGGAATGGGAAGGATTTGGATATCACATCTCATGCTATAGGAAGGGTCTCAGATTTGGTATAAGCATTGAGATATCACATCTCATGCTAAAGGAAGGGTCTCAGGATTGGAATGGGAATGAGTTGTATATGACATCTCAGGCCATAGGAAGGGTCTCATGTTTGGTATAAGCATTGAGATATCACATCTCTGCTATCGGAAGGGTCTCAGGATTGGAATGGGAAGGAGTTGGATATCCCATCTCATGTTATAGGAAGGGTCTCAGGTTTGGTATTAGAAGCATAGAGATATCACATCTCATGCTATAGGAAGGGTCTCAGGATTGGAATGGGAAGGACTTGGATGTCACATCTCATGCTATAGGGAGGGTCTCAAGTTTGATATTAGAAGCATTGAGATAACAAATCTCATGATATCGGAAGGGTCTCAGGATTGGAATGGGAAGGAGTTGGATACCACATCTCATGATAAAGGAAGGGTCTAAGGTTTGGAAGGGGAAGGATTTGGATATCACATCTCATGTTATAGGACGGGTCTCAGGTTTGGTGTTAGAAGCATTGAGATATCAAGTCTCATGGTATAAGAAGGGTCTCAGAATTGGAATGGGAAGGAGTTGGATATCACACCTCAAGCTATAGGAAGGGTCTCAGGATTGGAATGGGAAGGAGTTTGATATCACATCTCATGCCATAGTATGGGTCTCAGGTTTGGTAGAAGCATTGGGATATCACATCTCATGCTATCGGAAGGGTATCAGTATTGGATTTGGAAGAAGTTGGATATCCCATCTCATGCTATAGGAAGGGTCTCAGGTTGGAATGGGAAGGAGTTGGATATCACATTTCATGTTATAGGAAGGGTCGCAGGATTGGAATGGGAAGGACTTGGATATCATATCTCATGCTATAGGACAGGTCTCAGGTTTGTTATTAGAATCATTGAGATATCATATTGCATGCTGTAGGAAGGGTCTAAGGATTGGAACGGGAAGGACTTGGATATCACATCTCATGCTATAGATAGGCTCTTAGGTTTGGAAAGGGAAGGAGTTGGATATCACATTTCATGTTAGAGGAAGGAGCTCAGGTTTGGTATTAGAAGCATTGAGATATCACATCTCATGCTATAGGAAGGGTCTCAGGATTGGAATGGGAAGTAGTTGGATATCACATCTCATGCTATAGGAAGGGTCTCAGGTTTGGTATAAGCATTGAGATATCACATCTCATGCTATAGGACGGGTCTCAGGATTGGAATGGAAGGAGTTGGATATCACATCTCATGTTATAGGAAGGATTTCAGGTTTGGTATTAGAAGCATTGAGACATCACATCTCATGCTATAGCAAGGGTCTCAGGGTTGGAATGGGAAGGAGTTGGATATCACATCTCATCCAATAGGAAGGGTCTCAGGTTTGGAATGGGAAGGAATTGGATATCACATCTCATGTTATAGGAAGAATCTCAGGTTTGGTATTAGAAGCATTGAGATATCACATCTCATGCTATAGGAAGGGTCTCAGGATTGGAATGTGAAGGATTTGGATATCACATCTCATGCTAAAGGAAGGGTCTCAGGATTGGTAGAAGCATTGAGATATCACGTCTCTGCTATCGGAGGGGTCTCAGGATTGGATTGGGAAGGAGTTGGATATCCCTTCTCATGCTATAGGAAGGGTCTCAGGATTTGAATGGCAAGGAGTTGGATATCACATCTCATGCCATAGGAAGGGTCTCAGGTTTGGAAGGGTCTCAGGATTGGAATGGGAAGGAGTTGGATATCACATCTCATGATAAAGGAAGGGTCTAGGTTTGGAAGGGGAAGGATTTGGATATCACATCTCATGTTATATTATGGGTCTCAGGTTTGGTATTAGAAGCATTGAGATATCAAGTCTCATAGTATAGGAAGGGTCTCAGAATTGGAATGGGAAGGAGTTGGATATCCCATCTCATGTTATAGGAAGAGTCTCTGGTTTGGTATTAGAATCATTGAGATATTCACATCGCATGCTGTAGGAAGGGTCTAGGGATTGGAATGGGATGGACTTGGATATCACATCTCATGCTATAGGTAGGCTCTCAGGTTTGGTATAAGCATTGAGATATCACATCTCATGCTATAGGAAGGGTCTCAGAATTGGAATGGGAAGGAGTTGGATATCACACCTCAAGCTATAGGAAGGGTCTCAGTATTGGAATGGGAAGGACTTGGATATCACATCTCATGCTATAGGAAGGCTCTCAGGTTTGGAAGGGGAAAGAGTTGGATATCTCATTTCATGTTAGAGGTAGGATCTCAGGTTTGGTATTAGAGTCATTGAGATATCACATCTCATGCAATCAGAAGGGTCTCAGGAATGGAATGGGAAGGAGTTAGATATCACATCTCATGCTAAAGGGAGGGTCTCAGGTTTGGAAGGGGAAGGATTTGGATATCACATCTCATGTTATAGGAAGGATCTCAGGTTTGGTATTAGAAGCATTGAGATATCACATCTCATGCTATCGGAAGGATCTCAGGTTTGGTATTAGAAGCATTGAGATATCACATCTCATGCTATCAGAAGAGTCTCAGGATTGGAATAGGAAGGAGTTGGATATCACATTTCATGCTAAAGGGAGGGTCTCAGGTTTGGAAGGGGAAGGATTTGGATATCACATCTCATGTTATCGGAATGATCTCACGTTTGGTATTAGAAGTATTGAGATATCATATCTCATGCTATAGGAAGGGTCTCAGGATTGGAATGGGAAGGAGTTGGATATCACATCTCATGCTATAGGGAGGGTCTCAGGATTGGAATGGGAAGGACTTAGATATCACATATCATGCTATAGGGAGGGTCTCAGTTTTGATATTAGAAGCATTGAGATATCACATCTCATGCTATCGGAAGTGTCTCAGGATTGGAATGGGAAGGAGCTGGATATCACATCTCATGCTAAAGGAAGGGTCTCAGGTTTGGAACGAGAAGGATTTGGATATCACATCTCATGTTATAGGAAGGGTCTCAGGTTTGGTATAAGCATTGAGATATCACATCTCTGCTATCGGAAGTGTCTCAGGATTGGAATGGGAAGGAGTTGGATATCCCATCTCATGTTATAGGACGGGTCTCAGGTTTGTTATTAGAATCATTGAGATATCATATTGCATGCTGTAGGAAGGGTCTAAGGGTTGGAATGTGAAGGACTTGGATATCACATCTCATGCTATAGATAGGCTCTTAGGTTTGGAAAGGGAAGGAGTTGGATATCAGATTTCATGTTAGAGGAAGGATCTCAGGTTTGGTATTAGAAGTATTGAGATATCACATCTCATGCTATAGGAAGGGTCTCAGGATTGGAATGGGAAGCAGTTGGATATGACATCTCATGCTATAGGAAGGGTCTCAGGTTTGGTATAAGCATTGAGATATCACATCTCATGCTATAGGACGGGTCTCAGGATTGGAATGGAAGGAGTTGGATATCACATCTCATGTTATAGGAAGGATCTCAGGTTTGGTATTAGAAGCATTGAGACATCACATCTCATGCTATAGGAAGGGTCTCAGGGTTGGAATGGGAAGGAGTTGGATATCACATCTCATCCAATAGGAATGGTCTCAGGTTTGGAATGGGAAGGAATTGGATATCACATCTCATGTTATAGGAAGGATCTCAGGTTTGGTATTAGAAGCATTGAGATATCACATCTCATGCTATAGGAAGGGTCTCAGGATTGGAATGTGAAGGATTTGGATATCACATCTCATGCTAAAGGAAGGGTCTCAGGTTTGGTAGAAGCATTGAGATATCACGTCGCTGCTATCGGAAGGGTCTCAGGATTGGATTGGGAAGGAGTTGGATATCCCTTCTCATGCTATAGGAAGGGTCTCAGGATTTGAATGGCAAGGAGTTGGATATCACATCTCATGCCATAGGAAGGGTCTCAGGTTTGGTATAAGCATTGAGATATCACATCTCTGCTATCGGAAGGGTCTCAGGATTGGATTGGGAAGGAGTTGGATATCCCTTCTCATGCTATAGGAAGTGTCTCAGGTTGGAATGGGAAGGAGTTGGATATCACATCTCATGTTATAGGAAGGGTCTCAGGATTGGAATGGGAAGGATTTGGATATCACATCTCTTGCTATAGGAAGGGTCTCAGGATTGGAATGGGTAGGAGTTGGATATTACTTTCTTGCTATAGGAAGGGTCTCATGTTTGGAATGGGAAGGAGTTGGATATCACATATGCTATAGTTAGTGTCTCAGGTTTAGAACGGGAAGGAGTTGGATATCACATCTCATGTTATAGGAAGGGTCTCAGGTTTGGTATAAGCATTGAGATATCACATCTCTGCTATCGGAAGCGGCTCAGGATTAGAATGGGAAGGAGTTGGATATCCCATCTCATGTTATAGGAAGAGTCTCTGGTTTGGTATTAGAATCATTGAGATATCACATCGCATGCTGTAGGAAGGGTCTAAGGATTGGAATGGGATGGACTTGGATATCACATCTCATGTTATAGGTAGGCTCTCAGGTTTGGTATAAGCATTGAGATATCACATCTCATGCTATAGGAAGGGTCTCAGGATTGGAATGGGAAGGAATTGGATATCACATCTCAGGCTATAGGAAGGGTCTCAGGATTGGAATGGGAAGGAGTTGGATATCACATCTCATGCTATAGGAAGGGTCTCAGGCTTGGTATAAGCATTGAGATATCACATCTCATGCTATAGGAAGGGTCTCAGGATTGGAATGGAAGGAGTTGGATATCACATCTCATGTTATAGGAAGGATCTCAGGTTTGGTATTAGAAGCATTGAGACATCACATCTCATGCTATAGGAAGGGTCTCAGGATTGGAATGGGAAGGAGTTGGATATCAAATCTCATGCTATAGGAAGGGTCTCAGGATTGGAATGGGAAGGAGTTGAATATGACATCTCATGCCGTAGGAAGGGTCTCAGGTTTGGTATAAACATTGAGATATCACATCTCTGCTATCAAAAGGGTCTCAGGATTGGAATTGGAAGGAGTTGGATATCCCATCTCATGTTATAGGAAGAGTCTCAGGTTTGGTATTAGAAGCATTGAGATATCACATCTCATGCTATAGGAAGTGTCTCAGGATTGGAATGGGAAGGACTTGGATATCACATCTCATGCTATAGGTAGGGTCTCAAGTTTGACATTAGAAGCATTGAGATATCACATCTCATGCTATAGGAAGGGTCTGAGGATTGGAATGGGAAGGAGTTGGATATCACATCTCCTGCTATGGGAAGGGTCTCAGGTGTGGTATAAGCATTGAGATATCACATCTCTGCTATCGGAAGGGTCTCAAGATTGGAATGGGAAGGGGTTGGATATTCCCATCTCATGTTATAGGAAGGGTCTCAGGTTTGGTATTAGAAGCATTGAGATATCACATCTCATGCTATAGGAAGGGTCTCAGGATTGGAATGGGAAGGACTTGGATATCACATCTCATGCTATAGGGAGGGTCTCAAGTTTGATATTAGAAGCTTTGAGATATCACATCTCATGATATCGGAAGGGTCTCAGGATTGGAATGGGAAGGAGTTGGATATCACATCTCATGATAAAGAACGGGTCTAAGGTTTGGAAGGGGAAGGATTTGGATATCACATCTCATGTTATATTACGGGTCTCAGGTTTGGTATTAGAAGCATTGAGATATCAAGTCTCATAGTATAGGAAGGGTCTCAGAATTGGAATGGGAAGGAGTTGGATATCCCATCTCATGTTATAGGAAGAGTCTCTGGTTTGGTAATAGAATCATTGAGATATTCACATCGCATGCTGTAGGAAGGGTCTAAGGATTGGAATGGGATGGACTTGGATATCACATCTCATGCTATAGGTAGGCTCTCAGTTTTGGTATAAGCATTGAGATATCACATCTCATGCTATAGGAAGGGTCTCAGAATTGGAATGGGAAGGAGTTGGATATCACATCTCAAGCTATAGGAAGGGTCTCAGTATTGGAATGGGAAGGACTTGGATATCACATCTCATGCTATAGGAAGGCTCTCAGGTTTGGAAGGGGAAAGAGTTGGATATCTCATTTCATGTTAGAGGTAGGATCTCAGGTTTGGTATTAGAGGCATTGAGATATCACATCTCATGCTATCAGAAGGGTCTCAGGAATGGAATGGGAAGGATTTGGATATCACATCTCATGTTATAGGAAGGATCTCAGGTTTGGTATTAGAAGCATTGAGATATCACATCTCATGCTATCGGAAGGATCTCAGGTTTGGTATTAGAAGCATTGAGATATCACATCTCATGCTATCAGAAGAGTCTCAGGATTGGAATAGGAAGGAGTTGGATATCACATTTCATGCTAAAGGGAGGGTCTCAGGTTTGGAAGGGGAAGGATTTGGATATCACATCTCATGTTATCGGAAGGATCTCACGTTTGGTATTAGAAGTATTGAGATATCATATCTCATGCTATAGGAAGGGTCTCAGGATTGGAATGGGAAGGACTTAGATATCACATATCATGCTATAGGGAGGGTCTCAGTTTTGATATTAGAAGCATTGAGATATCACATCTCATGCTATCGGAAGTGTCTCAGGATTGGAATGGGAAGGAGCTGGATATCACATCTCATGCTAAAGGAAGGGTCTCAGGTTTGGAACGAGAAGGATTTGGATATCACAACTCATGTTATAGGAAGGGTCTCAGGTTTGGTATAAGCATTGAGATATCACATCTCTGCTATCGGAAGTGTCTCAGGATTGGAATGGGAAGGAGTTGGATATCCCATCTCATGTTATAGGACGGGTCTCAGGTTTGTTATTAGAATCATTGAGATATCATATTGCATGCTGTAGGAAGGGTCTAAGGGTTGGAATGTGAAGGACTTGGATATCACATCTCATGCTATAGATAGGCTCTTAGGTTTGGAAAGGGAAGGAGTTGGATATCACATTTCATGTTAGAGGAAGGATCTCAGGTTTGGTATTAGAAGCATTGAGATATCACATCTCATGCTATAGGAAGGGTCTCAGGATTGGAATGGGAAGCAGTTGGATATCACATCTCATGCTATAGGAAGGGTCTCAGGTTTGGTATAAGCATTGAGATATCACATCTCATGCTATAGGACGGGTCTCAGGATTCGAATGGAAGGAGTTGGATATCACATCTCATGTTATAGGAAGGATCTCAGGTTTGGTATTAGAAGCATTGAGACATCACATCTCATGCTATAGGAAGGGTCTCAGGGTTGGAATGGGAAGGAGTTGGATATCACATCTCATGATATAGGGAGGGTCTCAGGATTGGAATGGGAAGGACTTAGATATCACATATCATGCTATAGGGAGGGTCTCAGTTTTGATATTAGAAGCATTGAGATATCACATCTCATGCTATCGGAAGTGTCTCAGGATTGGAATGGGAAGGAGCTGGATATCACATCTCATGCTAAAGGAAGGGTCTCAGGTTTGGAACGAGAAGGATTTGGATATCACATCTCATGTTATAGGAAGGGTCTCAGGTTTGGTATAAGCATTGAGATATCACATCTCTGCTATCGGAAGTGTCTCAGGATTGGAATGGGAAGGAGTTGGATATCCCATCTCATGTTATAGGACGGGTCTCAGGTTTGTTATTAGAATCATTGAGATATCATATTGCATGCTGTAGGAAGGGTCTAAGGGTTGGAATGTGAAGGACTTGGATATCACATCTCATGCTATAGATAGGCTCTTAGGTTTGGAAAGGGAAGGAGTTGGATATCACATTTCATGTTAGAGGAAGGATCTCAGGTTTGGTATTAGAAGCATTGAGATATCACATCTCATGCTATAGGAAGGGTCTCAGGATTGGAATGGGAAGCAGTTGGATATCACATCTCATGCTATAGGAAGGGTCTCAGGTTTGGTATAAGCATTGAGATATCACATCTCATGCTATAGGACGGGTCTCAGGATTCGAATGGAAGGAGTTGGATATCACATCTCATGTTATAGGAAGGATCTCAGGTTTGGTATTAGAAGCATTGAGACATCACATCTCATGCTATAGGAAGGGTCTCAGGGTTGGAATGGGAAGGAGTTGGATATCACATCTCATCCAATAGGAAGGGTCTCAGGTTTGGAATGGGAAGGAATTGGATATCACATCTCATGTTATAGGAAGGATCTCAGGTTTGGTATTAGAAGCATTGAGATATCACATCTCATGCTATAGGAAGGGTCTCAGGATTGCAATGTGAAGGATTTGGATATCACATCTCATGCTAAAGGAAGGGTCTCAGGTTTGGTAGAAGCATTGAGATATCACGTCGCTGCTATCGGAAGGGTCTCAGGATTGGATTGGGAAGGAGTTGGATATCCCTTCTCATGCTATAGGAAGGGTCTCAGGATTTGAATGGCAAGGAGTTGGATATCACATCTCATGCCATAGGAAGGGTCTCAGGTTTGGTATAAGCATTGAGATATCACATCTCTGCTATCGGAAGTGTCTCAGGTTGGAATGGGAAGGAGTTGGATATCACATCTCATGTTATAGGAAGGGTCTCAGGATTGGAATGGGAAGGATTTGGATATCACATCTCTTGCTATAGGAAGGGTCTCAGGATTGGAATGGGTAGGAGTTGGATATTACTTTCTTGCTATAGGAAGGGTCTCATGTTTGGAATGGGAAGGAGTTGGATATCACATATGCTATAGTTAGTGTCTCAGGTTTGGAACGGGAAGGAGTTGGATATCACATCTCATGTTATAGGAAGGGTCTCAGGTTTGGTATAAGCATTGAGATATCACATCTCTGCTATCGGAAGCGGCTCAGGATTGGAATGGGAAGGAGTTGGATATCCCATCTCATGTTATAGGAAGAGTCTCTGGTTTGGTATTAGACTCATTGAGATATCACATCGCATGCTGTAGGAAGGGTCTAAGGATTGGAATGGGATGGACTTGGATATCACATCTCATGTTATAGGTAGGCTCTCAGGTTTGGTATAAGCATTGAGATATCACATCTCATGCTATAGGAAGGGTCTCAGGATTGGAATGGGAAGGAATTGGATATCACATCTCAGGCTATAGGAAGGGTCTCAGGATTGGAATGGGAAGGAGTTGGATATCACATCTCATGCTATAGGAAGGGTCTCAGGTTTGGTATAAGCATTGATATATCACATCTCATGCTATAGGAAGGGTCTCAGGATTGGAATGGAAGGAGTTGGATATCACATCTCATGTTATAGGAAGGATCTCAGGTTTGGTATTAGAAGCATTGAGACATCACATCTCATGCTATAGGAAGGGTCTCAGGATTGGAATGGGAAGGAGTTGGATATCAAATCTCATGCTATAGGAAGGGTCTCAGGATTGGAATGGGAAGGAGTTGAATATGACATCTCATGCCGTAGGAAGGGTCTCAGGTTTGGTATAAACATTGAGATATCACATCTCTGCTATCAAAAGGGTCTCAGGATTGGAATTGGAAGGAGTTGGATATCCCATCTCATGTTATAGGAAGAGTCTCAGGTTTGGTATTAGAAGCATTGAGATATCACATCTCATGCTATAGGAAGTGTCTCAGGATTGGAATGGGAAGGACTTGGATATCACATCTCATGCTATAGGTAGGGTCTCAAGTTTGACATTAGAAGCATTGAGATATCACATCTCATGCTATAGGAAGGGTCTGAGGATTGGAATGGGAAGGAGTTGGATATCACATCTGCTATGGGAAGGGTCTCAGGTTTGGTATAAGCAGTGAGATATCACATCTCATGCTATAGGAAGTGTCTCAGGATTGGAATGGGAAGGAGTTGGATATCACATCTCATGTTATAGGAAGGATCTCAGGTGTGGTATAAGCATTGAGATATCACATCTCTGCTATCGGAAGGGTCTGAAGATTGGAATGGGAAGGAGTTGGATATTCCCATCTCATGTTATAGGAAGGGTCTCAGGTTTGGTATTAGAAGCATTGAGATATCACATCTCATGCTATAGGAAGGGTCTCAGGATTGGAATGGGAAGGACTTGGATATCACATCTCATGCTATAGGGAGGGTCTCAAGTTTGATATTAGAAGCTTTGAGATATCACATCTCATGATATCGGAAGGGTCTCAGGATTGGAATGGGAAGGAGTTGGATATCACATCTCATGATAAAGGAAGGGTCTAAGGTTTGGAAGGGGAAGGATTTGGATATCACATCTCATGTTATATTACGGGTCTCAGGTTTGGTATTAGAAGCATTGAGATATCAAGTCTCATAGTATAGGAAGGGTCTCAGAATTGGAATGGGAAGGAGTTGGATATCCCATCTCATGTTATAGGAAGAGTCTCTGGTTTGGTATTAGAATCATTGAGATATCATATCGCATGCTGTAGGAAGGGTCTAAGGATTGGAATGGGATGGACTTGGATATCACATCTCATGCTATAGGTAGGCTCTCAGGTTTGGTATAAGCATTGAGATATCACATCTCATGCTATAGGAAGGGTCTCAGAATTGGAATGGGAAGGAGTTGGATATCACATCTCAAGCTATAGGAAGGGTCTCAGTATTGGAATGGGAAGGACTTGGATATCACATCTCATGCTATAGGAAGGCTCTCAGGTTTGGAAGGGGAAAGAGTTGGATATCTCATTTCATGTTAGAGGTAGGATCTCAGGTTTGGTATTAGAGGCATTGAGATATCACATCTCATGCTATCAGAAGGGTCTCAGGAATGGAATGGGAAGGAGTTAGATATCACATCTCATGCTAAAGGGAGGGTCTCAGGTTTGGAAGGGGAAGGATTTGGATATCACATCTCATGTTATAGGAAGGATCTCAGGTTTGGTATTAGAAGCATTGAGATATCACATCTCATGCTATCGGAAGGATCTCAGGTTTGGTATTAGAAGCATTGAGATATCACATCTCATGCTATCAGAAGAGTCTCAGGATTGGAATAGGAAGGAGTTGGATATCACATTTCATGCTAAAGGGAGGGTCTGAGGATTGGAATGGGAAGGACTTGGATATCACATCTCATGCTATAGGTAGGGTCTCAAGTTTGACATTAGAAGCATTGAGATATCACATCTCATGCTATAGGAAGGGTCTGAGGATTGGAATGGGAAGGAGTTGGATATCACATCTCCTGCTATGGGAAGGGTCTCAGGTTTGGTATAAGCAGTGAGATATCACATCTCATGCTATAGGAAGTGTCTCAGGATTGGAATGGGAAGGAGTTGGATATCACATCTCATGTTATAGGAAGGATCTCAGGTGTGGTATAAGCATTGAGATATCACATCTCTGCTATCGGAAGGGTCTGAAGATTGGAATGGGAAGGAGTTGGATATTCCCATCTCATGTTATAGGAAGGGTCTCAGGTTTGGTATTAGAAGCATTGATATATCACATCTCATGCTATAGGAAGGGTCTCAGGATTGGAATGGGAAGGACTTGGATATCACATCTCATGCTATAGGGAGGGTCTCAAGTTTGATATTAGAAGCTTTGAGATATCACATCTCATGATATCGGAAGGGTCTCAGGATTGGAATGGGAAGGAGTTGGATATCACATCTCATGATAAAGAACGGGTCTAAGGTTTGGAAGGGGAAGGATTTGGATATCACATCTCATGTTATATTACGGGTCTCAGGTTTGGTATTAGAAGCATTGAGATATCAAGTCTCATAGTATAGGAAGGATCTCAGAATTGGAATGGGAAGGAGTTGGATATCCCATCTCATGTTATAGGAAGAGTCTCTGGTTTGGTAATAGAATCATTGAGATATTCACATCGCATGCTGTAGGAAGGGTCTAAGGATTGGAATGGGATGGACTTGGATATCACATCTCATGCTATAGGTAGGCTCTCAGTTTTGGTATAAGCATTGAGATATCACATCTCATGCTATAGGAAGGGTCTCAGAATTGGAATGGGAAGGAGTTGGATATCACATCTCAAGCTATAGGAAGGGTCTCAGTATTGGAATGGGAAGGACTTGGATATCACATCTCATGCTATAGGAAGGCTCTCAGGTTTGGAAGGGGAAAGAGTTGGATATCTCATTTCATGTTAGAGGTAGGATCTCAGGTTTGGTATTAGAGGCATTGAGATATCACATCTCATGCTATCAGAAGGGTCTCAGGAATGGAATGGGAAGGATTTGGATATCACATCTCATGTTATAGGAAGGATCTCAGGTTTGGTATTAGAAGCATTGAGATATCACATCTCATGCTATCGGAAGGATCTCAGGTTTGGTATTAGAAGCATTGAGATATCACATCTCATGCTATCAGAAGAGTCTCAGGATTGGAATAGGAAGGAGTTGGATATCACATTTCATGCTAAAGGGAGGGTCTCAGGTTTGGAAGGGGAAGGATTTGGATATCACATCTCATGTTATCGGAAGGATCTCACGTTTGGTATTAGAAGTATTGAGATATCATATCTCATGCTATAGGAAGGGTCTCAGGATTGGAATGGGAAGGACTTAGATATCACATATCATGCTATAGGGAGGGTCTCAGTTTTGATATTAGAAGCATTGAGATATCACATCTCATGCTATCGGAAGTGTCTCAGGATTGGAATGGGAAGGAGCTGGATATCACATCTCATGCTAAAGGAAGGGTCTCAGGTTTGGAACGAGAAGGATTTGGATATCACATCTCATGTTATAGGAAGGGTCTCAGGTTTGGTATAAGCATTGAGATATCACATCTCTGCTATCGGAAGTGTCTCAGGATTGGAATGGGAAGGAGTTGGATATCCCATCTCATGTTATAGGACGGGTCTCAGGTTTGTTATTAGAATCATTGAGATATCATATTGCATGCTGTAGGAAGGGTCTAAGGGTTGGAATGTGAAGGACTTGGATATCACATCTCATGCTATAGATAGGCTCTTAGGTTTGGAAAGGGAAGGAGTTGGATATCACATTTCATGTTAGAGGAAGGATCTCAGGTTTGGTATTAGAAGCATTGAGATATCACATCTCATGCTATAGGAAGGGTCTCAGGATTGGAATGGGAAGCAGTTGGATATCACATCTCATGCTATAGGAAGGGTCTCAGGTTTGGTATAAGCATTGAGATATCACATCTCATGCTATAGGACGGGTCTCAGGATTCGAATGGAAGGAGTTGGATATCACATCTCATGTTATAGGAAGGATCTCAGGTTTGGTATTAGAAGCATTGAGACATCACATCTCATGCTATAGGAAGGGTCTCAGGGTTGGAATGGGAAGGAGTTGGATATCACATCTCATGATATAGGGAGGGTCTCAGGATTGGAATGGGAAGGACTTAGATATCACATATCATGCTATAGGGAGGGTCTCAGTTTTGATATTAGAAGCATTGAGATATCACATCTCATGCTATCGGAAGTGTCTCAGGATTGGAATGGGAAGGAGCTGGATATCACATCTCATGCTAAAGGAAGGGTCTCAGGTTTGGAACGAGAAGGATTTGGATATCACATCTCATGTTATAGGAAGGGTCTCAGGTTTGGTATAAGCATTGAGATATCACATCTCTGCTATCGGAAGTGTCTCAGGATTGGAATGGGAAGGAGTTGGATATCCCATCTCATGTTATAGGACGGGTCTCAGGTTTGTTATTAGAATCATTGAGATATCATATTGCATGCTGTAGGAAGGGTCTAAGGGTTGGAATGTGAAGGACTTGGATATCACATCTCATGCTATAGATAGGCTCTTAGGTTTGGAAAGGGAAGGAGTTGGATATCACATTTCATGTTAGAGGAAGGATCTCAGGTTTGGTATTAGAAGCATTGAGATATCACATCTCATGCTATAGGAAGGGTCTCAGGATTGGAATGGGAAGCAGTTGGATATCACATCTCATGCTATAGGAAGGGTCTCAGGTTTGGTATAAGCATTGAGATATCACATCTCATGCTATAGGACGGGTCTCAGGATTCGAATGGAAGGAGTTGGATATCACATCTCATGTTATAGGAAGGATCTCAGGTTTGGTATTAGAAGCATTGAGACATCACATCTCATGCTATAGGAAGGGTCTCAGGGTTGGAATGGGAAGGAGTTGGATATCACATCTCATCCAATAGGAAGGGTCTCAGGTTTGGAATGGGAAGGAATTGGATATCACATCTCATGTTATAGGAAGGATCTCAGGTTTGGTATTAGAAGCATTGAGATATCACATCTCATGCTATAGGAAGGGTCTCAGGATTGGAATGTGAAGGATTTGGATATCACATCTCATGCTAAAGGAAGGGTCTCAGGTTTGGTAGAAGCATTGAGATATCACGTCGCTGCTATCGGAAGGGTCTCAGGATTGGATTGGGAAGGAGTTGGATATCCCTTCTCATGCTATAGGAAGGGTCTCAGGATTTGAATGGCAAGGAGTTGGATATCACATCTCATGCCATAGGAAGGGTCTCAGGTTTGGTATAAGCATTGAGATATCACATCTCTGCTATCGGAAGTGTCTCAGGTTGGAATGGGAAGGAGTTGGATATCACATCTCATGTTATAGGAAGGGTCTCAGGATTGGAATGGGAAGGATTTGGATATCACATCTCTTGCTATAGGAAGGGTCTCAGGATTGGAATGGGTAGGAGTTGGATATTACTTTCTTGCTATAGGAAGGGTCTCATGTTTGGAATGGGAAGGAGTTGGATATCACATATGCTATAGTTAGTGTCTCAGGTTTGGAACGGGAAGGAGTTGGATATCACATCTCATGTTATAGGAAGGGTCTCAGGTTTGGTATAAGCATTGAGATATCACATCTCTGCTATCGGAAGCGGCTCAGGATTGGAATGGGAAGGAGTTGGATATCCCATCTCATGTTATAGGAAGAGTCTCTGGTTTGGTATTAGAATCATTGAGATATCACATCGCATGCTGTAGGAAGGGTCTAAGGATTGGAATGGGATGGACTTGGATATCACATCTCATGTTATAGGTAGGCTCTCAGGTTTGGTATAAGCATTGAGATATCACATCTCATGCTATAGGAAGGGTCTCAGGATTGGAATGGGAAGGAATTGGATATCACATCTCAGGCTATAGGAAGGGTCTCAGGATTGGAATGGGAAGGAGTTGGATATCACATCTCTTGCTATAGGAAGGGTCTCAGGTTTGGTATAAGCATTGATATATCACATCTCATGCTATGGGAAGGGTCTCAGGATTGGAATGGAAGGAGTTGGATATCACATCTCATGTTATAGGAAGGATCTCAGGTTTGGTATTAGAAGCATTGAGACATCACATCTCATGCTATAGGAAGGGTCTCAGGATTGGAATGGGAAGGAGTTGGATATCAAATCTCATGCTATAGGAAGGGTCTCAGGATTGGAATGGGAAGGAGTTGAATATGACATCTCATGCCGTAGGAAGGGTCTCAGGTTTGGTATAAACATTGAGATATCACATCTCTGCTATCAAAAGGGTCTCAGGATTGGAATTGGAAGGAGTTGGATATCCCATCTCATGTTATAGGAAGAGTCTCAGGTTTGGTATTAGAAGCATTGAGATATCACATCTCATGCTATAGGAAGTGTCTCAGGATTGGAATGGGAAGGACTTGGATATCACATCTCATGCTATAGGTAGGGTCTCAAGTTTGACATTAGAAGCATTGAGATATCACATCTCATGCTATAGGAAGGGTCTGAGGATTGGAATGGGAAGGAGTTGGATATCACATCTGCTATGGGAAGGGTCTCAGGTTTGGTATAAGCAGTGAGATATCACATCTCATGCTATAGGAAGTGTCTCAGGATTGGAATGGGAAGGAGTTGGATATCACATCTCATGTTATAGGAAGGATCTCAGGTGTGGTATAAGCATTGAGATATCACATCTCTGCTATCGGAAGGGTCTGAAG
Organism: Ambystoma mexicanum; assembly: GCF_040938575.1. NCBI lineage: Eukaryota > Metazoa > Chordata > Amphibia > Caudata > Ambystomatidae > Ambystoma > Ambystoma mexicanum. Next base: position 469,845 of record NW_027182342.1, on the reverse strand, counting down.
ATTGGAATGGGAAGGAGTTGGATATTCCCATCTCATGTTATAGGAAGGGTCTCAGGTTTGGTATTAGAAGCATTGAGATATCACATCTCATGCTATAGGAAGGGTCTCAGGATTGGAATGGGAAGGACTTGGATATCACATCTCATGCTATAGGGAGGGTCTCAAGTTTGATATTAGAAGCTTTGAGATATCACATCTCATGATATCGGAAGGGTCTCAGGATTGGAATGGGAAGGAGTTGGATATCACATCTCATGATAAAGGAAGGGTCTAAGGTTTGGAAGGGGAAGGATTTGGATATCACATCTCATGTTATATTACGGGTCTCAGGTTTGGTATTAGAAGCATTGAGATATCAAGTCTCATAGTATAGGAAGGGTCTCAGAATTGGAATGGGAAGGAGTTGGATATCCCATCTCATGTTATAGGAAGAGTCTCTGGTTTGGTATTAGAATCATTGAGATATCATATCGCATGCTGTAGGAAGGGTCTAAGGATTGGAATGGGATGGACTTGGATATCACATCTCATGCTATAGGTAGGCTCTCAGGTTTGGTATAAGCATTGAGATATCACATCTCATGCTATAGGAAGGGTCTCAGAATTGGAATGGGAAGGAGTTGGATATCACATCTCAAGCTATAGGAAGGGTCTCAGTATTGGAATGGGAAGGACTTGGATATCACATCTCATGCTATAGGAAGGCTCTCAGGTTTGGAAGGGGAAAGAGTTGGATATCTCATTTCATGTTAGAGGTAGGATCTCAGGTTTGGTATTAGAGGCATTGAGATATCACATCTCATGCTATCAGAAGGGTCTCAGGAATGGAATGGGAAGGAGTTAGATATCACATCTCATGCTAAAGGGAGGGTCTCAGGTTTGGAAGGGGAAGGATTTGGATATCACATCTCATGTTATAGGAAGGATCTCAGGTTTGGTATTAGAAGCATTGAGATATCACATCTCATGCTATCGGAAGGATCTCAGGTTTGGTATTAGAAGCATTAAGATATCACATCTCATGCTATCAGAAGAGTCTCAGGATTGGAATAGGAAGGAGTTGGATATCACATTTCATGCTAAAGGGAGGGTCTCAGGTTTGGAAGGGGAAGGATTTGGATATCACATCTCATGTTATCGGAAGGATCTCACGTTTGGTATTAGAAGTATTGAGATATCATATCTCATGCTATAGGAAGGGTCTCAGGATTGGAATGGGAAGGAGTTGGATATCACATCTCATGCTATAGGGAGGGTCTCAGGATTGGAATGGGAAGGACTTAGATATCACATATCATGCTATAGGAAGGGTCTCAGTTTTGATATTAGAAGCATTGAGATATCACATCTCATGCTATCGGAAGTGTCTCAGGATTGGAATGGGAAGGAGCTGGATATCACATCTCATGCTAAAGGAAGGGTCTCAGGTTTGGAACGGGAAGGATTTGGATATCACATCTCATGTTATAGGAAGGGTCTCAGGTTTGGTATAAGCATTGAGATATCACATCTCTGCTATCGGAAGTGTCTCAGGATTGGAATGGGAAGGAGTTGGATATCCCATCTCATGTTATAGGACGTGTCTCAGGTTTGTTATTAGAATCATTGAGATATCATATTGCATGCTGTAGGAAGGGTCTAAGGGTTGGAATGTGAAGGACTTGGATATCACATCTCATGCTATAGATAGGCTCTTAGGTTTGGAAAGGGAAGGAGTTGGATCTCACATTTCATGTTAGAGGAAGGATCTCAGGTTTGGTATTAGAAGCATTGAGATATCACATCTCATGCTATAGGAAGGGTCTCAGGATTAGAATGGGAAGGAGTTGGATATCACATCTCATGCTATAGGAAGGGTCTCAGGTTTGGTATAAGCATTGAGATATCACATCTCATGCTATAGGAAGGGTCTCAGGATTGGAATGGAAGGAGTTGGATATCAGATCTCATGTTATAGGAAGGATCTCAGGTTTGGTATTAGAAGCATTGAGACATCACATCTCATGCTATAGGAAGGGTCTCAGGATTGGAATGGGAAGGAGTTGGATATCAAATCTCATGCTATAGGAAGGGTCTCAGGATTGGAATGGGAAGGAGTTGAATATGACATCTCATGCCGTAGGAAGGGTCTCAGGTTTGGTATAAACATTGAGATATCACATCTCTGGTATCAAAAGGGTCTCAGGATTGGAATGGGAAGGACTTGGATATCACATCTCATGCTATAGGTAGGGTCTCAAGTTTGACATTAGAAGCATTGAGATATCACATCTCATGCTATAGGAAGGGTCTGAGGATTGGAATGGGAAGGAGTTGGATATCACATCTCCTGCTATGGGAAGGGTCTCAGGTTTGGTATAAGCAGTGAGATATCACATCTCATGCTATAAGAAGTGTCTCAGGATTGGAATGGGAAGGAGTTGGATATCACATCTCATGTTATAGGAAGGATCTCAGGTTTGGTATAAGCATTGAGATATCACATCTCTGCTATCGGAAGGGTCTCAAGATTGGAATGGGAAGGAGTTGGATATTCCCATCTCATGTTATAGGAAGGGTCTCAGGTTTGGTATTAGAAGCATTGAGATATCACATCTCATGCTATAGGAAGGGTCTCAGGATTGGAATGGGAAGGACTTGGATATCACATCTCATGCTATAGGGAGGGTCTCAAGTTTGATATTAGAAGCTTTGAGATATCACATCTCATGATATCGGAAGGGTCTCAGGATTGGAATGGGAAGGAGTTGGATATCACATCTCATGATAAAGGAAGGGTCTAAGGTTTGGAAGGGGAAGGATTTGGATATCACATCTCATGTTATATTACGGGTCTCAGGTTTGGTATTAGAAGCATTGAGATATCAAGTCTCATAGTATAGGAAGGGTCTCAGAATTGGAATGGGAAGGAGTTGGATATCCCATCTCATGTTATAGGAAGAGTCTCTGGTTTGGTATTAGAATCATTGAGATATCACATCGCATGCTGTAGGAAGGGTCTAAGGGTTGGAATGTGAAGGACTTGGATATCACATCTCATGCTATAGATAGGCTCTTAGGTTTGGAAAGGGAAGGAGTTGGATATCACATTTCATGTTAGAGGAAGGATCTCAGGTTTGGTATTAGAAGCATTGAGATATCACATCTCATGCTATAGGAAGGGTCTCAGGATTGGAATGGGAAGCAGTTGGATATCACATCTCATGCTATAGGAAGGGTCTCAGGTTTGGTATAAGCATTGAGATATCACATCTCATGCTATAGGACGGGTCTCAGGATTTGAATGGAAGGAGTTGGATATCACATCTCATGTTATAGGAAGGATCTCAGGTTTGGTATTAGAAGCATTGAGACATCACATCTCATGCTATAGGAAGGGTCTCAGGGTTGGAATGGGAAGGAGTTGGATATCACATCTCATCCAATAGGAAGGGTCTCAGGTTTGGAATGGGAAGGAATTGGATATCACATCTCATGTTATAGGAAGGATCTCAGGTTTGGTATTAGAAGCATTGAGATATCACATCTCATGCTATAGGAAGGGTCTCAGGATTGGAATGTGAAGGATTTGGATATCACATCTCATGCTAAAGGAAGGGTCTCAGGTTTGGTAGAAGCATTGAGATATCACGTCGCTGCTATCGGAAGGGTCTCAGGATTGGATTGGGAAGGAGTTGGATATCCCTTCTCATGCTATAGGAAGGGTCTCAGGATTTGAATGGCAAGGAGTTGGATATCACATCTCATGCCATAGGAAGGGTCTCAGGTTTGGTATAAGCATTGAGATATCACATCTCTGCTATCGGAAGGGTCTCAGGATTGGATTGGGAAGAAGTTGGATATCCCTTCTCATGCTATAGGAAGTGTCTCAGGTTGGAATGGGAAGGAGTTGGATATCACATCTCATGTTATAGGAAGGGTCTCAGGATTGGAATGGAAAGGATTTGGATATCACATCTCTTGCTATAGGAAGGGTCTCAGGATTGGAATGGGTAGGAGTTGGATATAACTTTCTTGCTATAGGAAGGGTCTCATGTTTGGAATGGGAAGGAGTTGGATATCACATATGCTATAGTTAGTGTCTCAGGTTTGGTACGGGAAGGAGTTGGATATCACATCTCATGTTATAGGAAGGGTCTCAGGTTTGGTATAAGCATTGAGATATCACATCTCTGCTATCGGAAGCGGCTCAGGATTGGAATGGGAAGGAGTTGGATATCCCATCTCATGTTATAGGAAGAGTCTCTGGTTTGGTATTAGAATCATTGAGATATCACATAGCATGCTGTAGGAAGGGTCTAAGGATTGGAATGGGATGGACTTGGATATCACATCTCATGTTATAGGTAGGCTCTCAGGTTTGCTATAAGCATTGAGATATCACATCTCATGCTATAGGAAGGGTCACAGGATTGGAATGGGAAGGAATTGGATATCACATCTCATGCTATAGGAAGGGTCTCAGATTTGGTATAAGCATTGAGATATCACATCTCATGCTAAAGGAAGGGTCTCAGGATTGGAATGGGAAGGAGTTGTATATGACATCTCAGGCCATAGGAAGGTTCTCAGGTTTGGTATAAGCATTGAGATATCACATCTCTGCTATCGGAAAGGTCTCAGGATTGGAATGGGAAGGAGTTGGATATCCCATCTCATGTTATAGGAAGGGTCTCAGGTTTGGTATTAGAAGCATAGAGATATCACATCTCATGCTATAGGAAGGGTCTCAGGATTGGAATGGGAAGGACTTGGATGTCACATCTCATGCTATAGGTAGGGTCTCAAGTTTGATATTAGAAGCATTGAGATAACAAATCTCATGATATCGGAAGGGTCTCAGGATTGGAATGGGAAGGAGTTGGATATCACATCTCATGATAAAGGAAGGGTCTAAGGTTTGGAAGGGGAAGGATTTGGATATCACATCTCATGTTATAGGACGGGTCTCAGGTTTAATATTAGAAGCATTGAGATATCAAGTCTCATGGTATAAGAAGGGTCTCAGAATTGGAATGGGAAGGAGTTGGATATCACACCTCAAGCTATAGGAAGGGTCTCAGGATTGGAATGGGAAGGAGTTTGATATCACATCTCATGCCATAGTATGGGTCTCAGGTTTGGTAGAAGCATTGGGATATCACATCTCATGCTATCGGAAGGGTATCAGTATTGAATTTGGAAGAAGTTGGATATCCCATCTCATGCTATAGGAAGGGTCTCAGGTTGGAATGGGAAGGAGTTGGATATCACATTTCGTGTTATAGGAAGGGTCTCAGGATTGGAATGGGAAGGACTTGGATATCATATCTCATGCTATAGGATGGGTCTCAGGTTTGTTATTAGAATCATTGAGATATCATATTGCATGCTGTAGGAAGGGTCTAAGGATTGGAATGGGAAGGACCTGGTTATCACATCTCATGCTATAGAACGGCTCTCAGGTTTGGAAAGGGAAGGAGTTGGATATCACATCTCATGTTATAGGATGGATCTCAGGTTTGGTATTAGAAGTATTGAGATATCACATCTCATGTTATCGGAAGGATCTCAGGTTTGGTATTAGAAGTATTGAGATATCACATCTCATGCTATAGGAAGGGTCTCAGGATTGGAATGGGAAGGAGTTGGATATCACATCTCATGCTAAAGGAAGGGTCTCAGGTTTGGTAGAAGCATTGAGATATCACATCTCATGCTATAGGAAGGGTCTCAGGATTGGAATGGGAAGGACTTAGATATCACATATCATGCTATAGGGAGGGTCTCAGTTTTGATATTAGAAGCATTGAGATATCACATCTCATGCTATCAGAAGTGTCTCAGGATTGGAATGGGAAGGAGCTGGATATCACATCTCATGCTAAAGGAAGGGTCTCAGGTTTGGAACGGGAAGGAGTTGGATATCACATCTCATGTTATAGGAAGGGTCTCAGGTTTGGTATAAACATTGAGATATCACATCTCTGCTATCGGAAGTGTCTCAGGATTGGAATGGGAAGGAGTTGGATATCCCATCTCATGTTATAGGATGGGTCTCAGGTTTGTTATTGGAATCATTGAGATATCATATTGCATGCTGTAGGAAGGGTCTAAGGGTTGGAATGTGAAGGACTTGGATATCACATCTCATGCTATAGATAGGCTCTTAGGTTTGGAAAGGGAAGGAGTTGGATCTCACATTTCATGTTAGAGGAAGGATCTCAGGTTTGGTATTAGAAGCATTGAGATATCACATCTCATGCTATAGGAAGGGTCTCAGGATTAGAATGGGAAGGAGTTGGATATCACATCTCATGCTATAGGAAGGGTCTCAGGTTTGGTATAAGCATTGAGATATCACATCTCATGCTATAGGAAGGGTCTCAGGATTGGAATGGAAGGAGTTGGATATCAGATCTCATGTTATAGGAAGGATCTCAGGTTTGGTATTAGAAGCATTGAGACATCACATCTCATGCTATAGGAAGGGTCTCAGGATTGGAATGGGAAGGAGTTGGATATCAAATCTCATGCTATAGGAAGGGTCTCAGGATTGGAATGGGAAGGAGTTGAATATGACATCTCATGCCGTAGGAAGGGTCTCAGGTTTGGTATAAACATTGAGATATCACATCTCTGCTATCAAAAGGGTCTCAGGATTGGAATGGGAAGGAGTTGGATATCCCATCTCATGTTATAGGAAGAGTCTCAAGTTTGGTATTAGAAGCAGTGAGATATCACATCTCATGCTATAGGAAGTGTCTCAGGATTGGAATGGGAAGGACTTGGATATCACATCTCATGCTATAGGTAGGGTCTCAAGTTTGACATTAGAAGCATTGAGATATCACATCTCATGCTATAGGAAGGGTCTGAGGATTGGAATGGGAAGGAGTTGGATATCACATCTCCTGCTATGGGAAGGGTCTCAGGTTTGGTATAAGCAGTGAGATATCACATCTCATGCTATAAGAAGTGTCTCAGGATTGGAATGGGAAGGAGTTGGATATCACATCTCATGTTATAGGAAGGATCTCAGGTTTGGTATAAGCATTGAGATATCACATCTCTGCTATCGGAAGGGTCTCAAGATTGGAATGGGAAGGAGTTGGATATTCCCATCTCATGTTATAGGAAGGGTCTCAGGTTTGGTATTAGAAGCATTGAGATATCACATCTCATGCTATAGGAAGGGTCTCAGGATTGGAATGGGAAGGAGTTGGATATCACATCTCATGCTATAGGGAGGGTCTCAGGATTGGAATGGGAAGGACTTAGATATCACATATCATGCTATAGGAAGGGTCTCAGTTTTGATATTAGAAGCATTGAGATATCACATCTCATGCTATCGGAAGTGTCTCAGGATTGGAATGGGAAGGAGCTGGATATCACATCTCATGCTAAAGGAAGGGTCTCAGGTTTGGAACGGGAAGGATTTGGATATCACATCTCATGTTATAGGAAGGGTCTCAGGTTTGGTATAAGCATTGAGATATCACATCTCTGCTATCGGAAGTGTCTCAGGATTGGAATGGGAAGGAGTTGGATATCCCATCTCATGTTATAGGACGGGTCTCAGGTTTGTTATTAGAATCATTGAGATATCATATTGCATGCTGTAGGAAGGGTCTAAGGGTTGGAATGTGAAGGACTTGGATATCACATCTCATGCTATAGATAGGCTCTTAGGTTTGGAAAGGGAAGGAGTTGGATATCACATTTCATGTTAGAGGAAGGATCTCAGGTTTGGTATTAGAAGCATTGAGATATCACATCTCATGCTATAGGAAGGGTCTCAGGATTGGAATGGGAAGCAGTTGGATATCACATCTCATGCTATAGGAAGGGTCTCAGGTTTGGTATAAGCATTGAGATATCACATCTCATGCTATAGGACGGGTCTCAGGATTTGAATGGAAGGAGTTGGATATCACATCTCATGTTATAGGAAGGATATCAGGTTTGGTATTAGAAGCATTGAGACATCACATCTCATGCTATAGGAAGGGTCTCAGGGTTGGAATGGGAAGGAGTTGGATATCACATCTCATCCAATAGGAAGGGTCTCAGGTTTGGAATGGGAAGGAATTGGATATCACATCTCATGTTATAGGAAGGATCTCAGGTTTGGTATTAGAAGCATTGAGATATCACATCTCATGCTATAGGAAGGGTCTCAGGATTGGAATGTGAAGGATTTGGATATCACATCTCATGCTAAAGGAAGGGTCTCAGGTTTGGTAGAAGCATTGAGATATCACGTCGCTGCTATCGGAAGGGTCTCAGGATTGGATTGGGAAAGAGTTGGATATCCCTTCTCATGCTATAGGAAGGGTCTCAGGATTTGAATGGCAAGGAGTTGGATATCACATCTCATGCCATAGGAAGGGTCTCAGGTTTGGTATAAGCATTGAGATATCACATCTCTGCTATCGGAAGGGTCTCAGGATTGGATTGGGAAGAAGTTGGATATCCCTTCTCATGCTATAGGAAGTGTCTCAGGTTGGAATGGGAAGGAGTTGGATATCACATCTCATGTTATAGGAAGGGTCTCAGGATTGGAATGGAAAGGATTTGGATATCACATCTCTTGCTATAGGAAGGGTCTCAGGATTGGAATGGGTAGGAGTTGGATATAACTTTCTTGCTATAGGAAGGGTCTCATATTTGGAATGGGAAGGAGTTGGATATCACATATGCTATAGTTAGTGTCTCAGGTTTGGTACGGGAAGGAGTTGGATATCACATCTCATGTTATAGGAAGGGTCTCAGGTTTGGTATAAGCATTGAGATATCACATCTCTGCTATCGGAAGCGGCTCAGGATTGGAATGGGAAGGAGTTGGATATCCCATCTCATGTTATAGGAAGAGTCTCTGGTTTGGTATTAGAATCATTGAGATATCACATAGCATGCTGTAGGAAGGGTCTAAGGATTGGAATGGGATGGACTTGGATATCACATCTCATGTTATAGGTAGGCTCTCAGGTTTGCTATAAGCATTGAGATATCACATCTCATGCTATAGGAAGGGTCACAGGATTGGAATGGGAAGGAATTGGCTATCACATCTCATGCTATAGGAAGGGTCTCAGATTTGGTATAAGCATTGAGATATCACATCTCATGCTAAAGGAAGGGTCTCAGGATTGGAATGGGAAGGAGTTGTATATGACATCTCAGGCCATAGGAAGGTTCTCAGGTTTGGTATAAGCATTGAGATATCACATCTCTGCTATCGGAAAGGTCTCAGGATTGGAATGGGAAGGAGTTGGATATCCCATCTCATGTTATAGGAAGGGTCTCAGGTTTGGTATTAGAAGCATAGAGATATCACATCTCATGCTATAGGAAGGGTCTCAGGATTGGAATGGGAAGGACTTGGATGTCACATCTCATGCTATAGGTAGGGTCTCAAGTTTGATATTAGAAGCATTGAGATAACAAATCTCATGATATCGGAAGGGTCTCAGGATTGGAATGGGAAGGAGTTGGATATCACATCTCATGATAAAGGAAGGGTCTAAGGTTTGGAAGGGGAAGGATTTGGATATCACATCTCATGTTATAGGACGGGTCTCAGGTTTAATATTAGAAGCATTGAGATATCAAGTCTCATGGTATAAGAAGGGTCTCAGAATTGGAATGGGAAGGAGTTGGATATCACACCTCAAGCTATAGGAAGGGTCTCAGGATTGGAATGGGAAGGAGTTTGATATCACATCTCATGCCATAGTATGGGTCTCAGGTTTGGTAGAAGCATTGGGATATCACATCTCATGCTATCGGAAGGGTATCAGTATTGGATTTGGAAGAAGTTGGATATCCCATCTCATGCTATAGGAAGGGTCTCAGGTTGGAATGGGAAGGAGTTGGATATCACATTTCGTGTTATAGGAAGGGTCTCAGGATTGGAATGGGAAGGACTTGGATATCATATCTCATGCTATAGGACGGGTCTCAGGTTTGTTATTAGAATCATTGAGATATCATATTGCATGCTGTAGGAAGGGTCTAAGGATTGGAATGGGAAGGACCTGGTTATCACATCTCATGCTATAGAACGGCTCTCAGGTTTGGAAAGGGAAGGAGTTGGATATCACATCTCATGTTATAGGATGGATCTCAGGTTTGGTATTAGAAGTATTGAGATATCACATCTCATGTTATCGGAAGGATCTCAGGTTTGGTATTAGAAGTATTGAGATATCACATCTCATGCTATAGGAAGGGTCTCAGGATTGGAATGGGAAGGAGTTGGATATCACATCTCATGCTAAAGGAAGGGTCTCAGGTTTGGTAGAAGCATTGAGATATCACATCTCATGCTATAGGAAGGGTCTCAGGATTGGAATGGGAAGGACTTAGATATCACATATCATGCTATAGGGAGGGTCTCAGTTTTGATATTAGAAGCATTGAGATATCACATCTCATGCTATCAGAAGTGTCTCAGGATTGGAATGGGAAGGAGCTGGATATCACATCTCATGCTAAAGGAAGGGTCTCAGGTTTGGAACGGGAAGGAGTTGGATATCACATCTCATGTTATAGGAAGGGTCTCAGGTTTGGTATAAACATTGAGATATCACATCTCTGCTATCGGAAGTGTCTCAGGATTGGAATGGGAAGGAGTTGGATATCCCATCTCATGTTATAGGATGGGTCTCAGGTTTGTTATTGGAATCATTGAGATATCATATTGCATGCTGTAGGAAGGGTCTAAGGGTTGGAATGTGAAGGACTTGGATATCACATCTCATGCTATAGATAGGCTCTTAGGTTTGGAAAGGGAAGGAGTTGGATCTCACATTTCATGTTAGAGGAAGGATCTCAGGTTTGGTATTAGAAGCATTGAGATATCACATCTCATGCTATAGGAAGGGTCTCAGGATTAGAATGGGAAGGAGTTGGATATCACATCTCATGCTATAGGAAGGGTCTCAGGTTTGGTATAAGCATTGAGATATCACATCTCATGCTATAGGAAGGGTCTCAGGATTGGAATGGAAGGAGTTGGATATCAGATCTCATGTTATAGGAAGGATCTCAGGTTTGGTATTAGAAGCATTGAGACATCACATCTCATGCTATAGGAAGGGTCTCAGGATTGGAATGGGAAGGAGTTGGATATCAAATCTCATGCTATAGGAAGGGTCTCAGGATTGGAATGGGAAGGAGTTGAATATGACATCTCATGCCGTAGGAAGGGTCTCAGGTTTGGTATAAACATTGAGATATCACATCTCTGCTATCAAAAGGGTCTCAGGATTGGAATGGGAAGGAGTTGGATATCCCATCTCATGTTATAGGAAGAGTCTCAAGTTTGGTATTAGAAGCATTGAGATATCACATCTCATGCTATAGGAAGTGTCTCAGGATTGGAATGGGAAGGACTTGTATATCACATCTCATGCTATAGGTAGGGTCTCAAGTTTGACATTAGAAGCATTGAGATATCACATCTCATGCTATAGGAAGGGTCTGAGGATTGGAATGGGAAGGAGTTGGATATCACATCTCCTGCTATGGGAAGGGTCTCAGGTTTGGTATAAGCAGTGAGATATCACATCTCATGCTATAAGAAGTGTCTCAGGATTGGAATGGGAAGGAGTTGGATATCACATCTCATGTTATAGGAAGGATCTCAGGTTTGGTATAAGCATTGAGATATCACATCTCTGCTATCGGAAGGGTCTCAAGATTGGAATGGGAAGGAGTTGGATATTCCCATCTCATGTTATAGGAAGGGTCTCAGGTTTGGTATTAGAAGCATTGAGATATCACATCTCATGCTATAGGAAGGGTCTCAGGATTGGAATGGGAAGGACTTGGATATCACATCTCATGCTATAGGGAGGGTCTCAAGTTTGATATTAGAAGCTTTGAGATATCACATCTCATGATATCGGAAGGGTCTCAGGATTGGAATGGGAAGGAGTTGGATATCACATCTCATGATAAAGGAAGGGTCTAAGGTTTGGAAGGGGAAGGATTTGGATATCACATCTCATGTTATATTACGGGTCTCAGGTTTGGTATTAGAAGCATTGAGATATCAAGTCTCATAGTATAGGAAGGGTCTCAGAATTGGAATGGGAAGGAGTTGGATATCCCATCTCATGTTATAGGAAGAGTCTCTGGTTTGGTATTAGAATCATTGAGATATCACATTGCATGCTGTAGGAAGGGTCTAAGGATTGGAATGGGATGGACTTGGATATCACATCTCATGTTATAGGTAGGCTCTCAGGTTTGGTATAAGCATTGAGATATCACATCTCATGCTATAGGAAGGGTCTCAGAATTGGAATGGGAAGGAGTTGGATATCACATCTCAAGCTATAGGAAGGGTCTCAGTATTGGAATGGGAAGGACTTGGATATCACATCTCATGCTATAGGAAGGCTCTCAGGTTTGGAAGGGGAAAGAGTTGGATATCTCATTTCATGTTAGAGGTAGGATCTCAGGTTTGGTATTAGAGGCATTGAGATATCACATCTCATGCTATCAGAAGGGTCTCAGGAATGGAATGGGAAGGAGTTAGATATCACATCTCATGCTAAAGGGAGGGTCTCAGGTTTGGAAGGGGAAGGATTTGGATATCACATCTCATGTTATAGGAAGGATCTCAGGTTTGGTATTAGAAGCATTGAGATATCACATCTCATGCTATCGGAAGGATCTCAGGTTTGGTATTAGAAGCATTGAGATATCACATCTCATGCTATCAGAAGAGTCTCAGGATTGGAATAGGAAGGAGTTGGATATCACATTTCATGCTAAAGGGAGGGTCTCAGGTTTGGAAGGGGAAGGATTTGGATATCACATCTCATGTTATCGGAAGGATCTCACGTTTGGTATTAGAAGTATTGAGATATCATATCTCATGCTATAGGAAGGGTCTCAGGATTGGAATGGGAAGGAGTTGGATATCACATCTCATGCTATAGGGAGGGTCTCAGGATTGGAATGGGAAGGACTTAGATATCACATATCATGCTATAGGGAGGGTCTCAGTTTTGATATTAGAAGCATTGAGATATCACATCTCATGCAATCGGAAGTGTCTCAGGATTGGAATGGGAAGGAGCTGGATATCACATCTCATGCTAAAGGAAGGGTCTCAGGTTTGGAACGGGAAGGATTTGGATATCACATCTCATGTTATAGGAAGGGTCTCAGGTTTGGTATAAGCATTGAGATATCACATCTCTGCTATCGGAAGTGTCTCAGGATTGGAATGGGAAGGAGTTGGATATCCCATCTCATGTTATAGGACGGGTCTCAGGTTTGGTATTAGAATCATTGAGATATCATATTGCATGCTGTAGGAAGGGTCTAAGGGTTGGAATGTGAAGGACTTGGATATCACATCTCATGCTATAGATAGGCTCTTAGGTTTGGAAAGGGAAGGAGTTGGATATCACATTTCATGTTAGAGGAAGGATCTCAGGTTTGGTATTAGAAGCATTGAGATATCACATCTCATGCTATAGGAAGGGTCTCAGGATTGGAATGGGAAGCAGTTGGATATCACATCTCATGCTATAGGAAGGGTCTCAGGTTTGGTATAAGCCTTGAGATATCACATCTCATGCTATAGGACGGGTCTCAGGATTGGAATGGAAGGAGTTGGATATCACCTCTCATGTTATAGGAAGGATCTCAGGTTTGGTATTAGAAGCATTGAGACATCACATCTCATGCTATAGGAAGGGTCTCAAGGTTGGAATGGGAAGGAGTTGGATATCACATCTCATCCAATAGGAAGGGTCTAAGGATTGGAATGGGATGGACTTGGATATCACATCTCATGTTATAGGTAGGCTCTCAGGTTTGGTATAAGCATTGAGATATCACATCTCATGCTATAGGAAGGGTCTCAGAATTGGAATGGGAAGGAGTTGGATATCACATCTCAAGCTATAGGAAGGGTCTCAGTATTGGAATGGGAAGGACTTGGATATCACATCTCATGCTATAGGAAGGCTCTCAGGTTTGGAAGGGGAAAGAGTTGGATATCTCATTTCATGTTAGAGGTAGGATCTCCGGTTTGGTATTAGAGGCATTGAGATATCACATCTCATGCTATCAGAAGGGTCTCAGGAATGGAATGGGAAGGAGTTAGATATCACATCTCATGCTAAAGGGAGGGTCTCAGGTTTGGAAGGGGAAGGATTTGGATATCACATCTCATGTTATAGGAAGGATCTCAGGTTTGGTATTAGAAGCATTGAGATATCACATCTCATGCTATCGGAAGGATCTCAGGTTTGGTATTAGAAGCATTGAGATATCACATCTCATGCTATCAGAAGAGTCTCAGGATTGGAATAGGAAGGAGTTGGATATCACATTTCATGCTAAAGGGAGGGTCTCAGGTTTGGAAGGGGAAGGATTTGGATATCACATCTCATGTTATCGGAAGGATCTCACGTTTGGTATTAGAAGTATTGAGATATCATATCTCATGCTATAGGAAGGGTCTCAGGATTGGAATGGGAAGGAGTTGGATATCACATCTCATGCTATAGGGAGGGTCTCAGGATTGGAATGGGAAGGACTTAGATATCACATATCATGCTATAGGGAGGGTCTCAGTTTTGATATTAGAAGCATTGAGATATCACATCTCATGCTATCGGAAGTGTCTCAGGATTGGAATGGGAAGGAGCTGGATATCACATCTCATGCTAAAGGAAGGGTCTCAGGTTTGGAACGGGAAGGATTTGGATATCACATCTCATGTTATAGGAAGGGTCTCAGGTTTGGTATAAGCATTGAGATATCACATCTCTGCTATCGGAAGTGTCTCAGGATTGGAATGGGAAGGAGTTGGATATCCCATCTCATGTTATAGGACGGGTCTCAGGTTTGTTATTAGAATCATTGAGATATCATATTGCATGCTGTAGGAAGGGTCTAAGGGTTGGAATGTGAAGGACTTGGATATCACATCTCATGCTATAGATAGGCTCTTAGGTTTGGAAAGGGAAGGAGTTGGATATCACATTTCATGTTAGAGGAAGGATCTCAGGTTTGGTATTAGAAGCATTGAGATATCACATCTCATGCTATAGGAAGGGTTTCAGGATTGGAATGGGAAGCAGTTGGATATCACATCTCATGCTATAGGAAGGGTCTCAGGTTTGGTATAAGCCTCGAGATATCACATCTCATGCTATAGGACGGGTCTCAGGATTGGAATGGAAGGAGTTGGATATCACATCTCATGTTATAGGAAGGATCTCAGGTTTGGTATTAGAAGCATTGAGACATCACATCTCATGCTATAGGAAGGGTCTCAAGGTTGGAATGGGAAGGAGTTGAATATCACATCTCATCCAATAGGAAGGGTCTCAGGTTTGGAATGGGAAGGAATTGGATATCACATCTCATGTTATAGGAAGGATCTCAGGTTTGGTATTAGAAGCATTGAGATATCACATCTCATGCTATAGGAAGGGTCTCAGGATTGGAATGTGAAGGATTTGGATATCACATCTCATGCTAAAGGAAGGGTCTCAGGTTTTGTTGAAGCATTGAGATATCACGTCGCTGCTATCGGAAGGGTCTCAGGATTGGATTGGGAAGGAGTTGGATATCCCTTCTCATGCTATAGGAAGGGTCTCAGGATTTGAATGGCAAGGAGTTGGATATCACATCTCATGCCATAGGAAGGGACTCAGGTTTGGTATAAGCATTGAGATATCACATCTCTGCTATCGGAAGGGTCTCAGGATTGGATTGGGAAGGAGTTGGATATCCCTTCTCATGCTATAGGAAGTGTCTCAGGTTGGAATGGGAAGGAGTTGGATATCACATCTCATGTTATAGGAAGGGTCTCAGGATTGGAATGGGAAGGATTTGGATATCACATCTCATGTTATAGGAAGGGTCTCAGGATTGGAATGGGAAGGATTTGGATATCACATCTCTTGCTATAGGAAGGGTCGCAGGATTGGAATGGGTAGGAATTGGATATCACATCTCATGTTATAGGAAGGATCTCAGGTTTGGTATTAGAAGCATTGAGACATCACATCTCATGCTATAGGAAGGGTCTCAAGGTTGGAATGGGAAGGAGTTGAATATCACATCTCATCCAATAGGAAGGGTCTCAGGTTTGGAATGGGAAGGAATTGGATATCACATCTCATGTTATAGGAAGGATCTCAGGTTTGGTATTAGAAGCATTGAGATATCACATCTCATGCTATAGGAAGGGTCTCAGGATTGGAATGTGAAGGATTTGGATATCACATCTCATGCTAAAGGAAGGGTCTCAGGTTTTGTTGAAGCATTGAGATATCACGTCGCTGCTATCGGAAGGGTCTCAGGATTGGATTGGGAAGGAGTTGGATATCCCTTCTCATGCTATAGGAAGGGTCTCAGGATTTGAATGGCAAGGAGTTGGATATCACATCTCATGCCATAGGAAGGGACTCAGGTTTGGTATAAGCATTGAGATATCACATCTCTGCTATCGGAAGGGTCTCAGGATTGGATTGGGAAGGAGTTGGATATCCCTTCTCATGCTATAGGAAGTGTCTCAGGTTGGAATGGGAAGGAGTTGGATATCACATCTCATGTTATAGGAAGGGTCTCAGGATTGGAATGGGAAGGATTTGGATATCACATCTCTTGCTATAGGAAGGGTCGCAGGATTGGAATGGGTAGGAGTTGGATATTACTTTCTTGCTATAGGAAGGGTCTCATGTTTGGAATGGGAAGGAGTTGGATATCACATATGCTATAGTTAGTGTCTCAGGTTTGGAACGGGAAGGAGTTGGATATCACATCTCATGTTATAGGAAGGGTCTCAGGTTTGGTATAAGCATTGAGATATCACATCTCTGCTATCGGAAGCGGCTCAGGATTGGAATGGGAAGGAGTTGGATATCCCATCTCATGTTATAGGAAGAGTCTCTGGTTTGGTATTAGAATTATTGAGATATCACATCGCATGCTGTAGGAAGGGTCTAAGGATTGGAATGGGATAGACTTGGATATCACATCTCATGTTATAGGTAGGCTCTCAGGTTTGGTATAAGCATTGAGATATCACATCTCATGCTATAGGAAGGGTCTCAGGATTGGAATGGGAAGGAATTGGATATCACATCTCATGCTATAGGAAGGGTCTCAGATTTGGTATAAGCATTGAGATATCACATCTCATGCTAAAGGAAGGGTCTCAGGATTGGAATGGGAAGGAGTTGTATATGACATCTCAGGCCATAGGAAGGTTCTCAGGTTTGGTATAAGCATTGAGATATCACATCTCTGCTATCGGAAAGGTCTCAGGATTGGAATGGGAAGGAGTTGGATATCCCATCTCATGTTATAGGAAGGGTCTCAGGTTTGGTATTAGAAGCATAGAGATATCACATCTCATGCTATAGGAAGGGTCTCAGGATTGGAATGGGAAGGACTTGGATGTCACATCTCATGCTATAGGGAGGGTCTCAAGTTTGATATTAGAAGCATTGAGATAACAAATCTCATGATATCGGAAGGGTCTCAGGATTGGAATGGGAAGGAGTTGGATATCACATCTCATGATAAAGGAAGGGTCTAAGGTTTGGAAGGGGAAGGATTTGGATATCATATCTCATGTTATAGGACGGGTCTCAGGTTTAATATTAGAAGTATTGAGATATCAAGTCTCATGGTATAAGAAGGGTCTCAGAATTGGAATGGGAAGGAGTTGGATATCACACCTCAAGCTATAGGAAGGGTCTCAGGATTGGAATGGGAAGGAGTTTGATATCACATCTCATGCCATAGTATGGGTCTCAGGTTTGGTAGAAGCATTGGGATATCACATCTCATGCTATCGGAAGGGTATCAGTATTGGATTTGGAAGAAGTTGGATATCCCATCTCATGCTATAGGAATGGTCTCAGGTTGGAATGGGAAGGAGTTGGATATCACATTTCATGTTATAGGAAGGGTCTCAGGATTGGAATGCGAAGGACTTGGATATCATATCTCATGCTATAGGACGGGTCTCAGGTTTGTTATTAGAATCATTGAGATATCATATTGCATGCTATAGGAAGGGTCTCAGGATTGGAATGGGAAGCAGTTGGATATCACATCTCATGCTATAGGAAGGGTCTCAGGTTTGGTATAAGCCTTGAGATATCACATCTCATGCTATAGGAAGGGTCTCAAGGTTGGAATGGGAAGGAGTTGGATATCACATCTCATCCAATAGGAAGGGTCTCAGGTTTGGAATGGGAAGGAATTGGATATCACATCTCATGTTATAGGAAGGATCTCAGGTTTGGTATTAGAAGCATTGAGATATCACATCTCATGCTATAGGAAGGGTCTCAGGATTGGAATGTGAAGGATTTGGATATCACATCTCATGCTAAAGGAAGGGTCTCAGGTTTGGTAGAAGCACTGAGATATCACGTCGCTGCTATCGGAAGGGTCTCAGGATTGGATTGGGAAGGAGTTGGATATCCCTTCTCATGCTATAGGAAGGGTCTCAGGATTTGAATGGCAAGGAGTTGGATATCACATCTCATGCCATAGGAAGGGTCTCAGGTTTGGTATAAGCATTGAGATATCACATCTCTGCTATCGGAAGGGTCTCAGGATTGGATTGGGAAGGAGTTGGATATCCCTTCTCATGCTATAGGAAGTGTCTCAGGTTGGAATGGGAAGGAGTTGGATATCACATCTCATGTTATAGGAAGGGTCTCAGGATTGGAATGGGAAGGATTTGGATATCACATCTCTTGCTATAGGAAGGGTCTCAGGATTGGAATGGGTAGGAGTTGGATATTACTTTCTTGCTATAGGAAGGGTCTCATGTTTGGAATGGGAAGGAGTTGGATATCACATATGCTATAGTTAGTGTCTCAGGTTTGGAACGGGAAGGAGTTGGATATCACATCTCATGTTATAGGAAGGGTCTCAGGTTTGGTATAAGCATTGAGATATCACATCTCTGCTATCGGAAGCGGCTCAGGATTGGAATGGGAAGGAGTTGGATATCCCATCTCATGTTATAGGAAGAGTCTCTGGTTTGGTATTAGAATTATTGAGATATCACATCGCATGCTGTAGGAAGGGTCTAATGATTGGAATGGGATAGACTTGGATATCACATCTCATGTTATAGGTAGGCTCTCAGGTTTGGTATAAGCATTGAGATATCACATCTCATGCTATAGGAAGGGTCTCAGGATTGGAATGGGAAGGAATTGGATATCACATCTCATGCTATAGGAAGGGTCTCAGATTTGGTATAAGCATTGAGATATCACATCTCATGCTAAAGGAAGGGTCTCAGGATTGGAATGGGAAGGAGTTGTATATGACATCTCAGGCCATAGGAAGGTTCTCAGGTTTGGTATAAGCATTGAGATATCACATCTCTGGTATCGGAAAGGTCTCAGGATTGGAATGGGAAGGAGTTGGATATCCCATCTCATGTTATAGGAAGGGTCTCAGGTTTGGTATTAGAAGCATAGAGATATCACATCTCATGCTATAGGAAGGGTCTCAGGATTGGAATGGGAAGGACTTGGATGTCACATCTCATGCTATAGGGAGGGTCTCAAGTTTGATATTAGAAGCATTGAGATAACAAATCTCATGATATCGGAAGGGTCTCAGGATTGGAATGGGAAGGAGTTGGATATCACATCTCATGATAAAGGAAGGGTCTAAGGTTTGGAAGGGGAAGGATTTGGATATCACATCTCATGTTATAGGACGGGTCTCAGGTTTAATATTAGAAGCATTGAGATATCAAGTCTCATGGTATAAGAAGGGTCTCAGAATTGGAATGGGAAGGAGTTGGATATCACACCTCAAGCTATAGCAAGGGTCTCAGGATTGGAATGGGAAGGAGTTGGATATCACATTTCATGTTATAGGAAGGGTCTCAGGATTGGAATGGGAAGGACTTGGATATCATATCTCATGCTATAGGACGGGTCTCAGGTTTGTTATTAGAATCATTGAGATATCATATTGCATGCTGTAGGAAGGGTTAAGGATTGGAATGGGAAGGACCTGGATATCACATATCATGCTATAGAACGGCTCTCAGGTTTGGAAAGGGAAGGAGTTGGATATCACATCTCATGTTATAGGATGGATCTCAGGTTTGGTATTAGAAGTATTGAGATATCACATCTCATGTTATCGGAAGGATCTCAGGTTTGGTATTAGAAGTATTGAGATATCACAACTCATGCTATAGGAAGGGTTTCAGGATTGGAATGGGAAGGAGTTGGATATCACATCTCATGCTAAAGGAAGGGTCTCAGGTTTGGTAGAAGCATTGAGATATCACATCTCATGCTATAGGAAGGGTCTCAGGATTGGAATGGGAAGGACTTAGATATCACATATCATGCTATAGGGAGGGTCTCAGTTTTGATATTAGAAGCATTGAGATATCACATCTCATGCTATCGGAAGTGTCTCAGGATTGGAATGGGAAGGAGCTGGATATCACATCTCATGCTAAAGGAAGGGTGTCAGGTTTGGAACGGGAAGGAGTTGGATATCACATCTCATGTTATAGGAAGGGTCTCAGGTTTGGTATAAACATTGAGATATCACATCTCTGCTATCGGAAGTGTCTCTAGATTGGAATGGGAAGGAGTTGGATATCCCATCTCATGTTATAGGACGGGTCTCAGGTTTGTTATTAGAATCATTGAGATATCATATTGCATGCTGTAGGAAGGGTCTAAGGGTTGGAATGTGAAGGACTTGGATATCACATCTCATGCTATAGATAGGCTCTTAGGTTTGGAAAGGGAAGGAGTTGGATCTCACATTTCATGTTAGAGGAAGGATCTCAGGTTTGGTATTAGAAGCATTGAGATATCACATCTCATGCTATAGGAAGGGTCTCAGGATTGGAATGGGAAGGAGTTGGATATCACATCTCATGCTATAGGAAGGGTCTCAGGTTTGGTATAAGCATTGAGATATCACATCTCATGCTATAGGAAGGGTCTCAGGATTGGAATGGGAAGGAGTTGGATATCAAATCTCATGCTATAGGAAGCGTCTCAGGATTGGAATGGGAAGGAGTTGAATATGACATCTCATGCCGTAGGAAGGGTCTCAGGTTTGGTATAAACATTGAGATATCACATCTCTGCTATCAAAAGGGTCTCAGGATTGGAATGGGAAGGAGTTGGATATCCCATCTCATGTTATAGGAAGAGTCTCAGGTTTGGTATTAGAAGCATTGAGATATCACATCTCATGCTATAGGAAGTGTCTCAGGATTGGAATGGGAAGGAGTTGGATATCACATCTCATGTTATAGGAAGGGTCTCAGGATTGGAATGGGAAGGATTTGGATATCACATCTCTTGCTATAGGAAGGGTCTCAGGATTGGAATGGGTAGGAGTTGGATATTACTTTCTTGCTATAGGAAGGGTCTCATGTTTTAAATGGGAAGGAGTTGGATATCACATATGCTATAGTTAGTGTCTCAGGTTTGGAACGGGAAGGAGTTGGATATCACATCTCATGTTATAGGAAGGGTCTCAGGTTTGGTATAAGCATTGAGATATCACATCTCTGCTATCGGAAGCGGCTCAGGATTGGAATGGGAAGGAGTTGGATATCCCATCTCATGTTATAGGAAGAGTCTCTGGTTTGGTATTAGAATCATTGAGATATCACATCGCATGCTGTAGGAAGGGTCTAAGGATTGGAATGGGATGGACTTGGATATCACATCTCATGTTATAGGTAGGCTCTCAGGTTTGGTATAAGCATTGAGATATCACATCTCATGCTATAGGAAGGGTCTCAGGATTGGAATGGGAAGGAATTGGATATCACATCTCATGCTATAGGAAGGGTCTCAGATTTGGTATAAGCATTGAGATATCACATCTCATGCTAAAGGAAGGGTCTCAGGATTGGAATGGGAAGGAGTTGTATATGACATCTCAGGCCATAGGAAGGTTCTCAGGTTTGGTATAAGCATTGAGATATCACATCTCTGCTATCGGAAAGGTCTCAGGATTGGAATGGGAAGGAGTTGGATATCCCATCTCATGTTATAGGAAGGGTCTCATGTTTGGTATTAGAAGCATAGAAATATCACATCTCATGCTATAGGAAGGGTCTCAGGATTGGAATGGGAAGGACTTGGATGTCACATCTCATACTATAGGGAGGGTCTCAAGTTTGATATTAGAAGCATTGAGATAACAAATCTCATGATATCGGAAGGGTCTCAGGATTGGAATGGGAAGGAGTTGGATATCACATCTCATGATAAAGGAAGGGTCTAAGGTTTGGAAGGGGAAGGATTTGGATATCACATCTCATGTTATAGGACGGGTCTCAGGTTTAATATTAGAAGCATTGAGATATCAAGTCTCATGGTATAAGAAGGGTCTCAGAATTGGAATGGGAAGGAGTTGGATATCACACCTCAAGCTATAGGAAGGGTCTCAGGATTGGAATGGGAAGGAGTTTGATATCACATCTCATGCCATAGTATGGGTCTCAGGTTTGGTAGAAGCATTGGGATATCACATCTCATGCTATCGGAAGGGTATCAGTATTGGATTTGGAAGAAGTTGGATATCCCATCTCATGCTATAGGAAGGGTCTCAGGTTGGAATGGGAAGGAGTTGGATATCACATTTCATGTTATAGGAAGGGTCTCAGGATTGGAATGGGAAGGACTTGGATATCATATCTCATGCTATAGGACAGGTCTCAGGTTTGTAATTAGAATCATTGAGATATCATATTGCATGCTGTAGGAAGGGTCTAAGGATTGGAATGGGAAGGACCTGGATATCACATCTCATGCTATAGAACGGCTCTCAGGTTTGGAAAGGGAAGGAGTTGGATATCACATCTCATGTTATAGGATGGATCTCAGGTTTGGTATTAGAAGTATTGAGATATCACATCTCATGCTATAGGAAGGGTCTCAGGATTGGAATGGGAAGGAGTTGGATATTACATCTCATGCTAAAGGAAGGGTCTCAGGTTTGGTAGAAGCATTGAGATATCACATCTCATGCTATAGGAAGGGTCTCAGGATTGGAATGGGAAGGACTTAGATATCACATATCATGCTATAGGGAGGGTCTCAGTTTTGATATTAGAAGCATTGAGATATCACATCTCATGCTATAGGAAGGGTCTCAGGTTTGGAAAGGGAAGGAGTTGGATATCACATCTCATGTTATAGGATGGATCTCAGGTTTGGTATTAGAAGTATTGAGATATCACATCTCATGCTATAGGAAGGGTCTCAGGATTGGAATGGGAAGGAGTTGGATATTACATCTCATGCTAAAGGAAGGGTCTCAGGTTTGGTAGAAGCATTGAGATATCACATCTCATGCTATAGGAAGGGTCTCAGGATTGGAATGGGAAGGAGCTGGATATCACATCTCATGCTAAAGGAAGGGTCTCAGGTTTGGAACGGGAAGGAGTTGGATATCACATCTCATGTTATAGGAAGGGTCTCAGGTTTGGTATAAACATTGAGATATCACATCTCTGCTATCGGAAGTGTCTCAGGATTGGAATGGGAAGGAGTTGGATATCCCATCTCATGTTATAGGACGGGTCTCAGGTTTGTTATTAGAATCATTGAGATATCATATTGCATGCTGTAGGAAGGGTCTAAGGGTTGGAATGTGAAGGACTTGGATATCACATCTCATGCTATAGATAGGCTCTTAGGTTTGGAAAGGGAAGGAGTTGGATCTCACATTTCATGTTAGAGGAAGGATCTCAGGTTTGGTATTAGAAGCATTGAGATATCACATCTCATGCTATAGGAAGGGTCTCATGATTGGAATGGGAAGGAGTTGGATATCACATCTCATGCTATAGGAAGGGTCTCAGGTTTGGTATAAGCATTGAGATATCACATCTCATGCTATAGGAAGGGTCTCAGGATTGGAATGGAAGGAGTTGGATATCACATCTCATGTTATAGGAAGGATCTCAGGTTTGGTATTAGAAGCATTGAGACATCACATCTCATGCTATAGGAAGGGTCTCAGGATTGGAATGGGAAGGAGTTGGATATCAAATCTCATGCTATAGGAAGGGTCTCAGGATTGGAATGGGAAGGAGTTGAATATGACATCTCATGCCGTAGGAAGGGTCTCAGGTTTGGTATAAACATTGAGATATCACATCTCTGGTATCAAAAGGGTCTCAGGATTGGAATGGGAAGGAGTTGGATATCCCATCTCATGTTATAGGAAGAGTCTCAGGTTTGGTATTAGAAGCATTGAGATATCACATCTCATGCTATAGGAAGTGTCTCAGGATTGGAATGGGAAGGACTTGGATATCACATCTCATGCTATAGGTAGGGTCTCAAGTTTGACATTAGAAGCATTGAGATATCACATCTCATGCTATAGGAAGGGTCTGAGGATTGGAATGGGAATGAGTTGGATATCACATCTCCTGCTATGGGAAGGGTCTCAGGTTTGGTATAAGCAGTGAGATATCACATCTCATGCTATAGGAAGTGTCTCAGGATTGGAATGGGAAGGAGTTGGATATCACATCTCATGTTATAGGAAGGATCTCAGGTTTGGTATAAGCATTGAGATATCACATCTCTGCTATCGGAAGGGTCTCAAGATTGGAATGGGAAGGAGTTGGATATTCCCATCTCATGTTATAGGAAGGGTCTCAGGTTTGGTATTAGAAGCATCGAGATATCACATCTCATGCTATAGGAAGGGTCTCAGGATTGGAATGGGAAGGACTTGGATATCACATCTCATGCTATAGGGAGGGTCTCAAGTTTGATATTAGAAGCTTTGAGATATCACATCTCATGATATCGGAAGGGTCTCAGGATTGGAATGGGAATGAGTTGGATATCACATCTCATGATAAAGGAAGGGTCTAAGGTTTGGAAGGGGAAGGATTTGGATATCACATCTCATGTTATATTACGGGTCTCAGGTTTGGTATTAGAAGCATTGAGATATCAAGTCTCATAGTATAGGAAGGGTCTCAGAATTGGAATGGGAAGGAGTTGGATATCCCATCTCATGTTATAGGAAGAGTCTCTGGTTTGGTATTAAAATCATTGAGATATCACATCGCATGCTGTAGGAAGGGTCTAAGGATTGGAATGGGATGGACTTGGATATCACATCTCATGTTATAGGTAGGCTCTCAGGTTTGGTATAAGCATTGAGATATCACATCTCATGCTATAGGAAGGGTCTCAGAATTGGAATGGGAAGGAGTTGGTTATCACATCTCAAGCTATAGGAAGGGTCTCAGTATTGAAATGGGAAGGACTTGGATATCACATCTCATGCCATAGGAAGGCTCTCAGGTTTGGAAGGGGAAAGAGTTGGATATCTCATTTCATGTTAGAGGTAGGATCTCAGGTTTGGTATTAGAGGCATTGAGATATCACATCTCATGCTATCAGAAGGGTCTCAGGAATGGAATGGGAAGGAGTTAGATATCACATCTCATGCTAAAGGGAGGGTCTCAGGTTTGGAAGGGGAAGGATTTGGATATCACATCTCATGTTATAGGAAGGATCTCAGGTTTGGTATTAGAAGCATTGAGATATCACATCTCATGCTATCGGAAGGATCTCAGGTTTGGTATTAGAAGCATTGAGATATCACATCTCATGCTATCAGAAGAGTCTCAGGATTGGAATAGGAAGGAGTTGGATATCACATTTCATGCTAAAGGGAGGGTCTCAGGTTTGGAAGGGGAGGATTTGGATATCACATCTCATGTTATAGGAAGGATCTCACGTTTGGTATTAGAAGCATTGAGATATCAAATCTCATGCTATAGGAAGGGTCTCAGGATTGGAATGTGAAGGATTTGGATATCACATCTCATGCTAAAGGAAGGGTCTCAGGTTTGGTAGAAGCATTGAGATTTCACGTCTCTGCTATCGGAAGGGTCTCAGGATTGGATTGGGAAGGAGTTGGATATCCCTTTTCATGCTATAGGAAGGGTCTCAGGATTTGAATGGCAAGGAGTTGGATATCACATCTCATGCCATAGGAAGGGTCTCAGGTTTGGTATAAGCATTGAGATATCACATCTCTGCTATCGGAAGGGTCTCAGGATTGGATTGGGAAGGAGTTGGATATCCCTTCTCATGCTATAGGAAGTGTCTCAGGTTGGAATGGGAAGGAGTTGGATATCACATCTCATGTTATAGGAAGGGTCTCAGGATTGGAATGGGAAGGACTTGGATGTCACATCTCATGCTAAAGGAAGGGTCTCAGGTTTGGTAGAAGCATTGAGATTTCACGTCTCTGCTATCGGAAGGGTCTCAGGATTGGATTGGGAAGGAGTTGGATATCCCTTTTCATGCTATAGGAAGGGTCTCAGGATTTGAATGGCAAGGAGTTGGATATCACATCTCATGCCATAGGAAGGGTCTCAGGTTTGGTATAAGCATTGAGATATCACATCTCTGCTATCGGAAGGGTCTCGGGATTGGATTGGGAAGGAGTTGGATATCCCTTCTCATGCTATAGGAAGTGTCTCAGGTTGGAATGGGAAGGAGTTGGATATCACATCTCATGTTATAGGAAGGGTCTCAGGATTGGAATGGGAAATATCCAAATCCTTCCCATTCCAATCCTGAGACCCTTCCTATAGCAAGAGATGTGATATCCAAATCCTTCCCATTCCAATCCTGAGACCCTTCCTATAACATGAGATGTGATATTCAACTCCTTCCCATTCCAACCTGAGACACTTCCTATAGCATGAGAAGGGATATCCAACTCCTTCCCAATCCAATCCTGAGAACCTTCCGATAGCAGAGATGTGATATCTCAATGCTTATACCAAACCTGAGACCCTTCCTATGGCATGAGATGTGATATCCAACTCCTTGCCATTCAAATCCTGAGACCCTTCCTATAGCATGAGATGTGATATCTCAATGCTTCTACCAAACCTGAGACCCTTCCTTTAGCATGAGATGTGATATCCAATTCCTTCCCATTCCAAACCTGAGACCCTTCCTATTGGATGAGATGTGATATCCAACTCCTTCCCATTCCAACCCTGAGACCATTCCTATACCATGAGATGTGATATCTCAATGCTTCTAATACCAATCCTGGGAACCGTCCTATAACATAAGATGTGATATCTCAATGTTTCTAATAAAAAACCTGAGACCCTTCCTATAACATGAGATGTGATATCCAATTCCTTCCCATTCCAGACCTGAGACCCTTCCTTTAGCATGAGATGTGATATCCAAATACTTCCCATTCCAATCCTAAAACCCTTCCTATAGCATGAGATGTGATATCTCAATGTTTCTAATAAAAAACCTGAGACCCTTCCTATAGCAAGAGATGTGATATCCAAATCCTTCCCATTCCAATCCTGAGACCCTTCCTGTATATAACATTAGATGTGATATCCAACTCCTTCCCATTCCAGCCTGAGACCCTTCCTATAGCATGAGATGTGATATCCAACTCCTTACCATTCAAATCCTGAGACCCTCCCTATAACAAGAGATGTCATATCCAACTCCTTCCCATTCCAAACCTGAGACCCTTCCTATAACATGAGATGTGATATCCAACTCCTTCCCATTCCAAACCTGAGACCCTTCCGATAGCATGAGATGTGATATCTCAATGCTTCAAAAACCAAACATGAGAACCATCCTATAACATGAGATGTGAAATCCAAATCCTTCCCTTCCCAAACCTGAGACTCTTCCTATAGCATGAGATGTGATATCTCAATGCTTCTACCAAACCTGAAACCCTTCCTATAGCATGAGATGTGATATCACAATGCTTCTAATACCAAACCTGAGACCCTTCCCATAGCATGAGATGTGATATCCAACTCCTTCCCATTCCAATCCTGAGACCCTTCCTATAGCATGAGATGTTATATCTCAATGTTTCTAATACCAAACCTGAGATCCTTCCTATAACATGAGATGTGATATCCAACTCCTTCCCATTCCAATCCCGAGACCCTTCCTATAGCATGAGATGTGATATCTCAATGCTTCTAATACCAAACCTAAGGTCCTTCCTATAACATGAGATGTGATATCCAAATCCTTCCCATTCCAAACCTGAGACCCTCCCTTTAGCATGAGATGTGATATCCAACTCCTTCCCATTCCAATCCTGATACCCTTCTGATAGCATGAGATGTGATATCTCAATGCCTCTAATACCAAACCTGAGATCCTACCTCTAACATGAAATGTGACATCCAACTCCTTCCTTTTCCAAACCTGAGACCCTTCCTACAGCATGAGATGTGTTAAGACGGATTTCTGAACTCTGTCCTGGTGGCGCAGAAGTTCAGAAGGCCAACCTAATTACTTGGAACAGGGTAACCTCTGGATGAGCCAGACCAATCAAGGTAGCGATCGCGGCGGTCAAGACTAGGTCTCAAGAGGGGTGAGGGTGACTGAAAGCCCGCAATGAGCACACAAAGCAAGAGCGCTTACAAACTACTCCAAACAGTTGTTATATCAAAAATAGATACACATTTATTTTAAGGCCTTTAAAATAAAGACCGTAGCGAGAAAATCACAATATCACAATATTAAACCAACACATACCATATCAACACAATATATATACAAATACACAGTCGCAAGCGTTTAAAGCACGAAATATGTAGTCCACCTGAAAGGAAAGGAAAACAGGCAGTGCGATAACGCTTTAGACTCAGTTCGCCTTCAGAGGCACCTAACTAGATGGAAGTCCGAGCCCTGCGAAGAGTGGAGCCTTGTGCTCAAAGTACCTGCCACGCCGGTGCCAACGGGCAAAAGGGGAAGCTCTTCGGAGGAAGTCAGGCAGTTCGGGTTAGTGCACAGCAGAAGGAGAACAGGTTCCGCAACTCAAGCGCAGCCTCCACAGCGGGCAGAAGCAGAGCGCGAGTACGGCCAAAAGGGTGCTGTTTTTACACAGCAGGGAAAGCAATGGGATACTGCAGGAGGGCGACCAGATCCTAGCTAAACTACTCACCGGTCCCCGAAGCAAGCAGACCCAGGCTTCTCCACGTTAGTTTCAGCAGCTGGCAGGTTCAGAAGAGCAGGGAACGCCTCGAAGTCGTGTAGAGCAAAAAGACGTCCCAATCGACGAAACCAGCACAGTTTGTTGCCGCAGCAGGACAACGGAGCGGCCGTGTGTATTCAAGCCAAATGTACACTCCTCCCTTCAGACTTGGGAACGCCAAGTGTACGAAGCGTGGGAGAGTGACAAGGACTCGAAATACAACACAACCTGGCGGCAGTTACAGAGCAGGACTCCCTTGTAAGCTGGTCAGTCAACTGGATGGCCCAGAGACACTTCCGAAGGCTTACTTGGAGGGGGTGATGAAGTCGCCGGGAATAGCTGTTCCTGCTATTCCAAAGGTCGAAGCACCAGTACAGACACTTCTGGTTCGATCCAAGGAGGAAAGGGTTTCACAGGACGACAGCAGTGCAAAGGAGGATTCCTTCAGCGGGTCACCAGCGATTCCTCGGTCCAGCCTCTTGGTTGCAGGATACTTGGCTCCTGTATTCCTTCGTTCGTGAGAACTCAGGAGATCGACATGGTAGTGGTGTTTCCAGCTCCCTCTTATCCACGGTTCCCTTCGCGCCAAAACGGAGGGGAGCCAATGGGAGATCCGCACATCAACACACATACCATACGTGGACCAATCACGGACCACGGTGGTCCCAGGCATTCACACCACCCCAGACTCTCTGGCACCCAGGATGTGTATTGGGACCAGACATCCCAGCCCACACCCTGGAGGCACACAAACGACATGTAGAAGCCTGCAAAAGCAACCACGTTTCGCGGGAAAGTACATGCCCAAATAAGGAAGGCCCCGGGTCGCCCGACCTGGGGAAGGTGAAGGGAGCAAGACGGTCAGTGGACAGGACAAAGGAGCCTTGTGGACTGGCCATTTTGGGAGCCAGGCCACCATTTTGGGTTCAGTGCGAAAAACGTGCTCAGAACGCCAAAAGGAGCTCAAAATAAACAAAACGATCGCTGCCACCATTCCAGTCCCTGAATGACTTGCACCGATCAAATACCATCCTAAAAGAGTATCTAGGGCCCGTAGAAGGCTAGAGACCCAAGAGAGCTGTAACTGAGCTTACAGTGCCCTCTTGTGTCATGTTGCACTAAAGCCGCAACATGATAAACGAAACTACGGGAAACAGCGTTCCCCGGTACTGAATGTCTTAAGGGCATGTCAGTTTCCCCGTAAGAAAAGGAGCGAAAGCCCAGAGAAGTGCGGCAGAAGGCTGTACTTCTCTGGCAAAGTCAAGAACAAGGTTAAAAACAATAGCAAAAAGTTTAGGGGTTGCTACATGGAAGGAAAATTCCCTACAATTACGAAATCTTTCCTAACACTCGCCCCTCCCAGACTATGGACAGGGGGAACTAATCCACCCCTGGATGAGTCTCTTGTTCAGGTCGGTTAAACATTCTGGACAACCCATCAGCATTGCTATGTTGGACACCTGGCCTATGCTCAATAGTGAAGTCGAAGCCTTGAAGACTTATGGACCACCTAAGCAACTTTGGATTCTCCCCCTTCATGTTCATTAGCCACTTTAACGGCTTATGGTCAGTCTGCACAGTGAAGTGGGTCCCATAGAGGTAGGGCCTCAGCTTCCTTAGGGCCCACACAACAGAGAAACATTCTTTCTCTACCGTGGACCATCTGAGCTCTCTGTCCTTAAGCTGGCGACTAATAAAACCGATAGGGTGTTCCTTACCCTTCTCATGTACTTGTGATAGTACAGCTCCTATCCCAGTGTCAGAGGCATCCGTCTGCACGATAAAAGGTCTTTGATAATCAGGGGCCCTGAGCACAGGGGCCTGGCACAAGGAGTCTTTTAAGCCATTGAAGGCCTTCTCACACTCGTCAGTCCAAGTTGCCTTCTTGGGTTTCTTCGGAGTTGTGAGGGCAGTCAGAGGAGCAGCTATGGTGCCATAGTCTGCCACAAAATTGCGATAATAACCCGTGAGTCCTAAGAAGGCTCTCACTTGGGTTTGCGTAGTGGGGGTAGGCCAGTCTTGTACTGCTTGTACTTTACTGGGTAGAGGCTGTATCCTCCCTCCACCTACTTCATGTCCAAGGTAAACCACTGAGCCTTGTCAAATCTGGCATTTACTAGCCTTTATGGTCAAGTGGGCTTTCTGAAGGGCCTGGAGCACAATCCTGAGGTGTTTCACATGGTCTTCCCAGGTGGCACTGAAAACTGCTATATCGTCTAGATATGCAAGACAGAATTCGTCCAACCCATTCAACACATGATTCACAAGCCTCTGGAAAGTGGCAGGTGCATTCTTCAACCCGAACGGCATTACCCGGAATTGGTAAAGGCCGTCTGGAGTAGAAAATGCTGTCTTCTCCTTGGCATGTTCTGCTAAAGCTATTTGCCAATAGCCAGCAGTGAGGTCAAACGTGCTGAGGTACTTGGAGGCACCCAACGTATCCACCAGCTCATCTGTTCGAGGCAAGGGGTGTGCATCTGTCTTGGTGACAGCATTCAGAGCCCTGTAATCCACGCAGAACCTCAATTCAGAAGTGCCTGCTTTTGGAACCAAAACCACAGGACTGGACCAAGGACTACTAGAGGGTTCAATCACCCCAAGGTCTAACATCTTGTTGACCTCGGTCTTAATATAAGACCGTACTTTATCTGACATCCTGTATCCCCTACTTTTGGTAGGTACACTGTCTCCTGTGTCAAAGTTATGTTTGCACCAAGGTGTCAAACCAGGGGACTGTGAAAACAGGGGGGAAAACTGCCTAAGCAAACTTTTCACCTCAGCCTGCTGATCAGAAGTCAGGTGAGGGGCCACTCGGACACCCTCAACGGAGCCATCTGAAGGACCGCTTTGGAACAGGTCGGGGAGAGGTTCTGACTCCTCTTCCTCAACATCTGAAGCCAGTAGCAGTGCTGCGATTTCGACTCTTGGGACGAAAGCCTTCAGCCTATTCACGTGAAACACTTTTGGAGCCTGTCCAGGCCTTCCAAGGTCCACTAAATAGTTCACCTCACCCAGGGGCTCCACCACTGTGTAAGGGCCTGACCATTTGTCCTGTAAAGCGCGAGGCCTTATTGGATTCATGATCAGGACGTGCTGACCAGGTGTAAAGTTGATGAGGGAAGCTTTATGGTCGTACCAATGTTTCACCAGCGCTTGCCCTGCCTTCAATTTATCACTAGCCAAGCCCATCAGAAGTACCATCCGTTTTCTGAGCCCTAGCACATAATCAACTACATTGGTAGTAACAGGGGGAGTGGGCATCTCCCATCCCTCTTTGACGATGGCTAAGGGTCCCCGTACGGGATGACCGAACAGAAGTTCGAAGGGGCTGAAGCCAACACCCTCCTGTGGTACCTCTCGGTAGGCAAACAGTAGGCATGGTAAAAGAAGATCCCATTTTCTTCTCTGGGGCTCCTCCAGAGCCCCAATCATGCTTTTTAACGTTCTGTTGAAACGTTCCACCAGACCATTGGTCTGGGGGTGGTATGCAGAAGAGAACTTGTAGGTGACCCCACATTCTTTCCACATAGCCTGCATATACTTCGACATAAAGTTGCTGCCACGATCTGACACAACTTCTTTAGGGAAGCCAACCCTAGTAAATATGCCGAGTAAAGCTTTTGCAACTGACTTGGCAGTTACAGTTTTCAATGGGATGGCCTCAGGATACCTGGTTGCATGGTCGACCAGCACCAGGATAAACCTATTGCCCGAGGATGTTTGCGGGTCAAGGGGACCAACGATGTCGATCCCTACCCTTTCAAATGGTACCCCCACAACTGGGAGCGGTACCAACGGAGCTTGGATTGTCGCGCCAACCTTACCAGACAACTGGCAGGAGGCACAACTCCTGCAGTGACTTTCTACTTGCACCCCCATCTTGGGCCAGTAGAAGTGCATGGATAACCTTTGCTTGGTCCTCTTCATACCAAGGTGACCAGCAAGGGGAACTTCATGCGCCAACTGCAGGAGGGAGGGCCTAACAGCAAGGGGAACCACCAACCTCCTATGGTCTCCTTCTGTAGACTCTGTGGGCTCACTATACAGGAGTCCACCTTCCCAATAAATCCTATGCTTCCCAGGAGGCTCACCCTCAAGCTGGGAGCAGGCCTGTCTCCTTAGGCCTTCCAGAGATGGGCACTCACGTTGGCCTTTACTGAATTCGTCCCTATCAGGACCTCCTTCAACTAACAAGTCTTTTAGTTCAGGATGATCGTTGGGGTCGAAAACTTCAGGCATCGCCACCTCCTCGTCAGGCCCGGGCGATTGACCAACTTCCTCCACCGCAGTGGTAGGCGAGCTCGGGGGAATATTCTCTTTCCCTCGTCTTGACTTGTAGACTCCCTTCGCCTTGGGTTTCCCCTTCGGCTGGGGCGGCGTATTGGACTTGGCCAATGCTGCCCGTGCTTGAGACCGTGTGTAGGGTCTTTCGGCAGTGTCTCCTACGAGCCCTAAAGCTCTGAGATCATTACCCAGCAAGACCTTTCCCGGGACGTTTCTCTGAATGCTCACTGGAATCCTGACTGCTGTACCATTTAAAGTAAGATTTACAGGGATCACGGGAAACATACGGAGGGGGCCGTCAGCAAACTTAGTGGGCATCAGAGTAGCTCTGGCAACTTCCTCTGAGTCTACCAAGGTAGAATCCACTACTGTTCGACTGCACCCACTATCCCTAAGAGCTGGAGTATCCACTCCATTGATCAGCACGCTGTCTTTAAAGTAGTGCTTGGTATTATCCGGAATCCTAGCATAAGCCTCTGCGACTTTAGGCTCCCAGGAACCCAGGGACACTAAAACTACCTCAGCCTCTATCCCGCTGGGAAATGAGTCTGAGGAGAAGGATGCTCCTGTAATCTCTTCTTCCTCGTAGGAGGAGAAGGCCAGATTAGCGGAGTGGACCCCCAAAGGTCTAACCTTACACCGGGGATCCCCCTTCACATGGTCAGTTGCTCCACAAGAAAAACAAGCCCCAGTGGGTCTGTTTACGTAGGGAGGCTTATTGTAACCAGAGTTCTGTTTCGGAGGCGAACCTCCACTACCCTGTGAGTTCTCTTGTGTCTTACCCTTGTTTTTCTTTTTGTGGCCCTTATGGGAAGAAGATTTAGCAGATTCCCCACCCTCCATATCTTTGGACTTTTTCCCTTCCTCCTGCTTACCAGGATTTTTGTCCTTATGGGACACTCGATGTGACACCCATAAGTCTGCTGCAATGGCCAGCTTCTTAGGATCTATCTCCTTCGAATCGGCCAAATGCTGCTTAAGCTCCGGGGAAGAAGAAGCAAAAATGTGTTCCAGCATGACCAGATTGATCATGCCTTCGAAGGTAGAAGCCTTATAACCTTCGACCCAGCCAGTTAAGTTTTTCAAAGATTCAGCGACATAAGATACCCAAGTACCACCTTCCTTTTTCTTATACTCTCGAAAACGCTTTAAATATTGGGCCGGAGTCTTCCCAAACTTTAAAATGAGAGTTTGCTTTAACATTGCGAAATCAGCCCGCTCAGCCTTCGACATTTCCATAATGGCACTGCAGCCAGAATGGGGCAGTCTACTGAGCAACCAAGCAATCTTATCAGCATTGTCAACTTCTTGAACCTCGCATGCATACTCAAACGCATTCAGCCAGTCCATAATGTCATTCCTTTCTTCATACACACTGAGCAGATCTTTCGGAAACCGTGGATGAGAGGAAGCCCCAGAGCCATGTCCAGTACCCTTGGACCCATTTGCAACCTGAAGCTTGGCCAGTTCCAACTGGTGATCCCTGTCTTTCTGTTTTTCTGCCTGTTCGATTTTTAGTTTGGCTATGCTGAATTCAAGCTCCTGCTGCCTAAACCGCAGCTCTTGCTTCTTGAATTCAAGCATAGCCTCCCCATCAACACTGGCAGAGGAAACATTACACATCACATCCTCCCTGTCCTCGTGGTCGCGATGGATCAGTGCAGCGGCAGAACCGTCGGTTCTACCAGTGAGAGCAGCCCCACCACCTTCTGCACTGTCCTCGGAAGTTATAGCGTCAAGCTGCGCTTCTTGCCACGCCACGATTCTCTGGATCATTTCCAATTTAGTGCCTTGAGAGGAAACACCTCTCTCCGCACACATCTTCTTCAATGTTTCTGATTTGGAAGCATTTAAAGTTAACAAGGTATTTGCTTCCATACTGTTTGATAGGACTATGGCCTTTTTAAAGTTTTATTACAACAATTCACTACGTGTACTGTTTGGAATAACCTGAAATGCCTTAGTTCGAGCGCAACACTGGATACCTTCAGTCGTATCCCACCGCTGTACACCAATTTGTTAAGACGGATTTCTGAACTCTGTCCTGGTGGCGCAGAAGTTCAGAAGGCCAACCTAATTACTTGGAACAGGGTAACCTCTGGACGAGCCAGACCAATCAAGGTAGCGATCGCGGCGGTCAAGACTAGGTCTCAAGAGGGGTGAGGGTGACTGAAAGCCCGCAATGAGCACACAAAGCAAGAGCGCTTACAAACTACTCCAAACAGTTGTTATATCAAAAATAGATACACATTTATTTTAAGGCCTTTAAAATAATGACCGTAGCGAGAAAATCACAATATCACAATATTAAACCAACACATACCATATCAACACAATATATATACAAATACACAGTCGCAAGCGTTTAAAGCACGAAATATGTAGTCCACCTGAAAGGAAAGGAAAACAGGCAGTGCGATAACGCTTTAGACTCAGTTCGCCTTCAGAGGCACCTAACTAGATGGAAGTCCGAGCCCTGCGAAGAGTGGAGCCTTGTGCTCAAAGTACCTGCCACGCCGGTGCCAACGGGCAAAAGGGGAAGCTCTTCGGAGGAAGTCAGGCAGTTCGGGTTAGTGCACAGCAGAAGGAGAACAGGTTCCGCAACTCAAGCGCAGCCTCCACAGCGGGCAGAAGCAGAGCGCGAGTACGGCCAAAAGGGTGCTGTTTTTACACAGCAGGGAAAGCAATGGGATACTGCAGGAGGGCGACCAGATCCTAGCTAAACTACTCACCGGTCCCCGAAGCAAGCAGACCCAGGCTTCTCCACGTTAGTTTCAGCAGCTGGCAGGTTCAGAAGAGCAGGGAATGCCTCGAAGTCGTGTAGAGCAAAAAGACGTCCCAATCGACGAAACCAGCACAGTTTGTTGCCGCAGCAGGACAACGGAGCGGCCGTGTGTATTCAAGCCAAATGTACGCTCCTCCCTTCAACTTGGGAACGCCAAGTGTACGAAGCGTGGGAGAGTGACAAGGACTCGAAATACAACACAACCTGGCGGCAGTTACAGAGCAGGACTCCCTTGTAAGCTGGTCAGTCAACTGGATGGCCCAGAGACACTTCCGAAGGCTTACTTGGC
Source organism: Ambystoma mexicanum (assembly GCF_040938575.1). Taxonomy (NCBI): domain Eukaryota; kingdom Metazoa; phylum Chordata; class Amphibia; order Caudata; family Ambystomatidae; genus Ambystoma; species Ambystoma mexicanum. The sequence goes on along the minus strand of NW_027182342.1, from coordinate 433,450 downwards.
AGGAGATGATGAAGTCGCCGGGAATAGCTGTTCCTGCTATTCCAAAGGTCGAAGCACCAGTACAGGCCTTCTGGTTCGATCCAAGGAGGAAAGGGTTTCACAGGACGACAGCAGTGCAAAGGAGGATTCCTTCAGCGGGTCACCAGCGATTCCTCGGTCCAGCCTCTTGGTTGCAGGATACTTGGCTCCTGTATTCCTTCGTTCGTGAGAACTCAGGAGATCGACATGGTAGTGGTGTTTCCAGCTCCCTCTTATCCACGGTTCCCTTCGCGCCAAAACGGAGGGGAGCCAATGGGAGATCCGCACATCAACACACATACCATACGTGGACCAATCACGGACCACGGTGGTCCCAGGCATTCACACCACCCCAGACTCTCTGGCACCCAGGATGTGTATTGGGACCAGACATCCCAGCCCACACCCTGGAGGCACACAAACGACATGTAGAAGCCCGCGAAAGCAACCACGTTTCGCGGGAAAGTACATGCCCAAATAAGGAAGGCCCCGGGTCGCCCGACCTGGGGAAGGTGAAGGAAGCAAGACGGTCAGTGGACAGGACAAAGGAGCCTCGTGGACTGGCCATTTTGGGAGCCAGGCCACCATTTTGGGTTCAGTGCGAAAAACGTGCTCAGAACGCCAAAAGGAGCTCAAAATAAACAAAACGATCGCTGCCACCATTCCAGTCCCTGAAAGACTTGCACCGATCAAATACCATCCTAAAAGAGTATCTAGGGCCCGTAGAAGGCTAGAGACCCAAGAGAGCTGTAACTTAGCTTACAGTGCCCTCTTGTGTCATGTTGCACTAAAGCCGCAACATGATAAACGAAACTACGGGAAACAGCGTTCCCCGGTACTGACTGTCTTAAGGGCATGTCAGTTTCCCCGTAAGAAAAGGAGCGAAAGCCCAGAGAAGTGCGGCAGAAGGCTGTACTTCTCTGGCAAAGTCAAGAACAAGGTTAAAAACAATAGCAAAAAGTTTAGGGGTTGCCACATGGAAGGAAAATTCCCTACAATTACAAAATCTTTCCTAACAAGATGTGATATCCAAGTCCTTCGCATTCCAATCCTGAGACCCTTCCTATAACATGAGATGTGATATCCAACTCCTTCTATTCCAACCTGAGACCCTTCCTATAGCATGAGATGGGATATCCAACTCCTTCCAAATCCAATCCTGATACCCTTCCGATAGCATGAGATGTGATATCCCAATGCTTCTATAAAACCTGACACCCATACCATGGCATGAGATGTGATATCAAACTCCCGTCCTATACCATGAGACTTGATATCTCAATGCTTCTAATACCAAACCTGAGACCGGTCCAATAACATGAGATGTTATATCCAAATCCTTCCCCTTCCAAACCTTAGACCCTTCCTTTATCATGACATGTGATATCCAAGTCCTTTCCATTCCATTCCTGAGACCCTTCCTATAGCATGAGATGTGATATCCAAGTCCTTCCCATTCCAATCCTGAGACCCTTCCTATAGCATGAGATGTGATATCTCAATGCTTCTAATACCAAACCTGAGACCCTTCCTATAACATGAGATGTGATATCCAAGTCCTTCCCATTCCAATCCTGAGACCCTTCCTATAGCATGAGATGTGATATCTCAATGCTTCTAATACCAAACCTGAGACCCTTCCTATAACATGAATTGTGATGTCCAAATCCTTCCCATTCCAATCCTGAGACCCTTCCGATAGCAGAGATGTGATATCTCAATGCTTATACCAAACCTAAGACCCTTCCGATAGCATGAGATGTGATATCTCAATGCTTCTAATACCAAACCTGAGATCCTTCCAATAACATGAGATATGATGTCCAAATCCCTCCCCTTCCAAACCTTAGACCATCCCTTTAGCATGAGATTTGATATCCAACTCCTTCCCATTCCAATCCTGAGACCCTTCTGATGGCATGAGATGTGATATCTCAATGCCTCTAAAACCAAACCTGAGATCCTACCTCTAACATGAAATGTGATATCCAACTCCTTCCCCTTCCAACCCTGAGAGCCTTCGTATAGAATGAGATGTGATATCCAAGTCCTTCCCATTCCAATCCTGAGACCCTTCCTATAACATGAGATGTGATATCCAACTCCTTCCCATTCCAATCATGAGACCCTTCCTATAGCTTGAGATGTGATATCCAACTCCTTCTCATTCCAATTCTGAGACCCGTCCTATACCATGAGACTTGATATCTCAATGCTTCAAATACCAAACCTGAGACCGGTCCTATAACATGAGATGTGATACCCAAATCCGTCCCCTTCCAAACCTTAGACCCTTCCTATAGCATGAGATGTGATATCTCATTGCTTCTAATACCAAACCTGAGACCCTTCCTATTACGAGATGGGATATCCAACTCCTTCCCATTCCAATCCTGAGACCCTTCAGATAGCAGAGATGTGATATCCAACTCCTTCCCATTCCAAACCTGAGACCCTTCCGATAGCATGAGATGTGATATCTCAATGCTTCTAAAACCAAACATGAGAACCATCCTATAACATGAGATGTGAAATCCAAATCCTTCCCTTTCCAAACCTGAGACCCTTCCTATAGCTTGAGATGAAATATCAAACTCCTTCCCATTCCAATCCTGAGATAGCTTGAGATGTGATATCCAACTCCATCCGATTCCAATCCTGAGACCCTTCCGATAGCATGAGATGTGATAGCTCAATGCTTCTAATATCAAAACTGAGACCCTCCCTATAGTATGAGATGTGAATTCTAAGTCCTCCCCATTCCTATCCTGAGACCCTTCCGATAGCAGAGATGTGATATCTCAATGCTTATACCAAACCTGATGACCCTTCCTATGGCATTAGATGTGATATCCAACTCCTTCCCATTCCAATCCTGAGTTCCTTCCTATAGCATGAGATGTGATATCTCAATGCTTCTATCAAACCTGATACCCTTCCTTTAGCATGAGATGTGATATTCAACTCCTTCCCATTCCAATCCTGAGACCCTTCGTATAACATGAAACGTGATATCCAACTCCTTCCCATTCCAATCCTGAGACTCCTCCTATAGCATGAGATGTGATATCTCAATGCTTCTAATACCAGACCTGGGACCGGTCCTATAACATGAGATATGATATCCAATTCCTTCCCATTCCAATCCTGAGACCCTTCCTATAACGAGATGTGATATCCAACTCCTTCCCATTCCAATTCTGAGACCCTTCCTATACCATGAGACTTGATATCTCAATGCTTCTAATACCAAACCTGAGACCTGTCCTATAACATGAGATGTGATATCCAAATCCTTCCCCTTCCAAACCTTAGACCCTTCCTTTATCATGAGATGTGATATCCAACTCCTTCCCATTCCAATCCTGAGACCCTTCCGATATCATGAGATGTGATATCTCAATGCTTCTAATATCAAACTCGAGACCCTCCCTATAGCATGAGATGTGATATCCAAGTCCTTCCCATTCCAAACCTGAGACCCTTCCTATAACATGAGATGGGAATATCCAACTCCTTCCCATTATAATCCTGAGACCCTTCCGATAGCAAACATGTGATATCTCAATGCTTATACCAAACCTGAGATCCTTCCTATAACATGGGATGTGATATCCAACTCCTTCCCATTCCAATCCTGAGACACTTCCTATAGCATGAGATGTGATATCTCACTGCTTATACCAAACCTGAGACCCTTCCTATAGCATGAGATGTGATATCCAAGTCCTTCCCATTCCAATCCTGAGACACTTCCTATAGCATGAGATGTGATATCTCAATGCTTCTAATACCAAACCTGAGACCCTTCCTATGGCATGAGATGTCATATACAGATCCTTCCCATTCCAATCCTGAGACCCTTCCTATAGCATGAGATGTGATATCTCAATGCTTATACCAAACCTAAAACCCTTCCTATAGCATGAGATGTGATATCCAACTCCTTCCCATTCCAATCCTGAGACCCTTCCTATAGCATGAGATGTGATATCCAATGGCTCTAATATCAAACCTGAGATCCTTCCTCTAACATTAAATGTGATATCCAACTCCTTCCCTTTCCAAACCTGAGAGCCTACCTATAGCATGAGATGTGATATCCAAGTCCTTCCATTCCAATCCTTAGACCCTTCCTACAGCATGCAATATGATATCTCAATGATTCTAATAACAAACCTGAGACCCGTCCTATAACATGAGATATGATATCCAACTCCTTCCCATTCCAATCCTGAGACACTTCCGATAGCAGAGATGTGATATCTCAATGCTTCTAATACCAAACCTGAGACCAGTCCTATAACATGAGATGGGATATCCAACTCCTTCCCGTTCCAAACCTGAGACCCTTCCTATAGCATGAGATGTGATATCCAACTCCTTCCCATCCCAATCCTGAGACACTTCAGATTGCAGAGATTTGATATCTCAATGCTTATACCAAACCTGAGACTCTTCCTATAACATGAGATGTGATATCCAACTCCTTCCCGTTCCAAACCTGAGACCCTTCCTATAGCATGAGATGTGATATCCAACTCCTTCCCATTCCAATCCTGAGACCCTTATGATAGCATGAGATGTGATATCTCAATGCCTCTAATACCAAATCTGAGATTCTTCCGATAGCATGAGATGTGATATCTCAATGCTTCTTATACCAAACCTGAGATCCTTCCTATAACATGAGATGTGATATCCAAATCCTTCCCCTTCCAAACCTGAGACCCTCCCTTTAGCATGAGATGTGATATCCAACTCCTTCCCATTCCAACCTGAGACCCTTCCTATAGCATGAGATGGGATATCCAACTCCTTGGAATTCCAATCCTGATACCCTTCCGATAGCATGAGATTTGATATCCCAATGCTTATACCAAACCTGAGACCCATACTATGGCATGAGATGTGATATCAAACTCCTTCCCATTCCAATCCTGAGACCCTTCCTATAGCTTGAGATGTGATATCCAACTCCTTCCCATTCCAATTCTGAGACCCTTCCTATACCATGAGACTTGATATCTCAATGCTTCTAATACCAAACCTGAGACCCGTCCTATAACATGAGATGTGATATCCAAATCCTTCCCCTTCCAAACCTTAGACCCTTCCTTTATCATGAGATGTGATATCCAACTCCTTCCCATTCCAATCCTGAGACCCTTCCGATATCATGAGATGTGATATCTCAATGCTTCTAATATCAAACTCGAGACCCTCCCTATAGCATGAGATGTGATATCCAAGTCCTTCCCATTCCAATCCTGAGACCCTTCCTATAGCATGAGATGTGATGTCTCAATGCTTCTAATACCAAACCTGAGACCCTTCCTATAACATGAGATGGGAATATCCAACTCCTTCCCATTCCAATCCTGAGACCCTTCCGATAGCAAACATGTGATATCTCAATGCTTATACCAAACCTGAGATCCTTCCTATAGCATGAGATGTGATATCTCACTGCTTATACCAAACCTGAGACCCTTCCTATAGCATGAGATGTGATATCCATATGCTTCTAATATCAAACTTGAGACCCTCCCTATAGCATGAGATGTGATATCCAAGTCCTTCCCATTCCAATCTTGAGACACTTCCTATAGCATGAGATGTGATATCTCAATGCTTCTAATACCAAACCTGAGACTCTTCCTATAACATGAGATGGGATATCCAACTCCTTCCCATTGCAATCCTGAGACCCTTCCGATAGCAGAGATGTGATATCTCAATGCTTATACCAAACCTGAGACCCTTCCTACGGCATGAGATGTCATATACAACTCCTTCCCATTCCAATCCTGAGACCCTTCCTATAGCATGAGATGTGATATCTCAATGCTTATACCAAACCTGAGACCCTTCCTATAGCATGAGATGTGATATCCAACTCCTTCCCATTCCAATCCTGAGACCCTTCCTATAGCATGAGATGTGATGTCTCAATGCTTCTAATACCAAACCTGAGATCCTTCCTATAACATGAGATGTGAAATCCAACTCCTTCCATTCCAATCCTGAGACCCTTCCTATAGCATGAGATGTGATATCTCAATGCTTATACTAAACCTGAGACCCTTCCTTTAGCATGAGATGTGATATCCAACTCCTTCCCATTCCAATCCTGAGACCCTTCCTATAGCATGAGATGTGATATCTCAATGCCTCTAATACCAAACCTGAGATCCTTCCTCTAACATGAAATGTGATATCCAACTCCTTCCCTTTCCAAACCTGAGAGCCTATCCATAGCATGAGATGTGATATCCAAGTCCTTCCCATTCCAATCCTTAGACCCTTCCTACAGCATGCAATAACACTACTCACTTCAGACCTGGGAACGCCAAGTGTACAAATCATGTGAGAGTGACAAGGACTCGATATACTACACAACCTGGCGGCGGTTACAGAGCAAGACTCCTGTGTAGGCTGGTCAGTCTGCTGGATGGCCCAGAGACGCTTCCGAAGGCTTACTAGCAGGAGATGGTGAAAATGCCGAGAATAGCTGTCCCCGCTATTCCAAGGGTCGAAGTACCAGTACAGGCCTTCTGGTTCGATCAAAGGTGAAAAGGGTTTCACAAGGCGACAGCAGTGCAGAGGAGCAGTCCTTCAGCGGGTCACCAGCGATTCCTCGGTTCAGCCTCATGGTTGCAGGATACTTGGCTCCTGTATTCCTTCGTTCGTGAGAACTCAGGAGATCGACATGGTAGTGGTGTTTCCAGCCCCCTCTTATCCACGGTTCCCTTCGCGCCAAAACGGAGGGGACCCAATGGGAGATCCGCTCATCAACACTCACACCATTCGTGGACCTATCACGGACCACGGTGGTCCCAGGCATTCACACCACCCTAGACTCTCTGGCACCCAGGATGTGTATTGGGACCAGACATCCCAGCCCACATCCTGGAGGCACACACAAGACATGTAGAAGCCTGCGAAAGCATCTGTGTTTCGCGGGAAAGCACATGCCCAAATAAGGAAGGCCCCAGGTCGGCTCGACCTGGGGAAGGTGAAGGGAGCAAGACGGTCAGCGGACAGGACAAAGGAGCCTCGTGGTCTGGCTATTTTGGGATCTAGGCCTACATTTTGGGTTAAGCGCGAGAAACGCGCTTAGCACGCCAAAAGGATCTCAAAACACAAGAAACGATCGCTGCCACCATTCCCGTCCGTGAATCACTTGCACCGATCAGTTACAATCCTGAAAGAGTATCTAGGGCCTGTAGAAGGCTAGAGACCCAAGAGAGCAGTAACTTAGCTTACAGTGCCCTCTTGTGTCATGTTGCACGAAAGCTGCAACATGATACAAGAAACTACGGAAACCAGCGTTTCCTGGTACTGACTGTCTTAAGGGCATGACAGTTTCCCCTTAAGAAAGGAGCGAAAGCCCAGAGGAGTGCGGCAGAAGGCTGCACTTCTCGGGCAAAGTCGAGAACAAGGTGAAAAACAACAGCAAAAAGTTTAGGGGTTGCCACATGGAAGGAAAATTACCTACAATTACGAAATCTTTCCTAACACTCGCCCCTCCCAGACTATGGACAGGGGGAACTAATCCACCCCTGGATGAGTCTCTTGTTCAGGTCGGTTAAACATTCTCCACAACCCATCAGCATTGCTATGTTGGACACCTGGCCTATGCTCAATAGTGAAGTCGAAGCCTTGTAGACTTATGGACCACCTAAGCAACTTTGGATTCTCCCCCTTCATGTTTATTAGCCACTTTAAGGGCTTATGGTCAGTTTGCACAGTGAAGTGGGTCCCATAGAGGTAGGGCCTCAGCTTCCTTAGGGCCCACACAACAGAGAAACATTCTTTCTCTACCGTGGACCATCTGAGCTCTCTGTCCTTAAACTGGGGACTAATAAAACCAATAGGGTGTTCCTTACCCTTCTCATCTACTTGCGATAGTACAGCTCCTATCCCAGTGTCAGAGGCGTCCGTCTGCACGATAAAAGGTCTTTGATAATCAGGGGCCCTGAGGACAGGGGCCTCGCACAAGGAGTCTTTTAAGCCATTGAAGGCCTTCTCACACTCGTCGGTCCAAGTTACCTTCTTGGGTTTCTTCAGAGTTGTGAGGGCAGTCAGAGGGGCAGCTATGGTGCCATAGTCTGCCACAAAATTGCGGTAATACCCCGTGAGTCCTAAGAAGGCTCTCACTTGGGTTTGTGTAGTGGGGGTAGGCCAGTCTTGTACTGCTTGTACTTTACTGGGTAGAGGCTGTATCCTCCCTCCACCTACTTCATGTCCAAGGTAAAACACTGAGCCTTGTCCAATCTGGCATTTACTAGCCTTTATGGTCAAGTGTGCTTTCTGAAGAGCCTGGAGCACAATCCCGAGGTGTTTCACATGGTCAGGTGGCACTGAAAACTGCTATATCGTCCAGATATGCAAGACAGAATTCGTCCAACCCATTCAAAACATGATGCACAAGCCTCTGGAAAGTGGCAGGTGCATTCTTCAACCCGAACGGCATTACCCGGAATTGGTAAAGGCCGTCTGGAGTAGAAAACGCTGTCTTCTCCTTGGCATGTTCTGCTAAAGCTATTTGCCAATAGCCAGCAGTGAGGTCAAACGTGCTGAGGTACTTGGAGGCACCCAAAGTATCCACCAGCTCATCTGTTCGAGGCAAGGGGTGTGCATCTGTCTTGGTGACAGCATTCAGAGCCCTGTAATCCACACAGAACCTCAATTCAGAAGTGCCTGCCTTTGGAACGAAAACCACAGTCCTGGACCAAGGACTACTAGAGGGTTCAATCACCCCAAGGTCTAACATCTTGTTGACCTCGGTCTTAATATAAGACCGTACTTTGTCTGACATCCTGTATCCCCTACTTTTGGTAGGTACACTGTCTCCTGTGTCTATGTTATGTTTGCACCAAGGTGTCAAACCAGGCGACTGTGAAAACGGGGGAAAACTGCCTAAGCAAACTTTTCACCTCAGCCTGCTGATCAGAAGTCAGGTGAGGGGCCACTCGGACACCCTCAAAGGAGCTATCTGAAGGACCGCTTTGGAACAGGTCGGGGAGAGGTTCAGACTCCTCTTCCTCAACATCTGAAGCCAGTAACCGTGCTGCGATTTCGACTCTTGGGACGAAAGCCTTCAGCCTATTCACGTGAAACACTTTTGGAGCCTGTCCAGGCCTTCCAAGGTCCACTAAATAGTTAACCTCACCCAGGGGCTCCACCACTGTGTAAGGGCCTGACCATTTGTCCTGTAAAGCTCAAGGCCTTATGGGATTCATGATCAGGACTTGCTGACCAGGTGTAAAGTTGATGAGGGAAGCTTTCTGGTCGTACCAATGTTTCACCAGCGCTTGTACTGCCTTCAATTTATCACTAGCCAAGCCCATCAGAAGTACCATCCGTTTTCTGAGCCCTAGCACATAATCAACTACGTTGGTAGTAACAGGGGGAGTGGGCATCTCCCATCCCTCTTTGACTATGGCTAAGGGTCCCCGTACAGGATGACCAAACAGAAGTTTGAAGGGGCTGAAGCCAACACCCTCCTGTGGTACCTCTCGGTAGGCAAACAGTAAGCATGGTAAAAGAAGATCCCATTGTCTTCTCTGAAGCTCCTCCAGAGCCCCAATCATGCTTTTTAACGTTCTGTTGAAACGTTCCACAAGACCATTGGTCTGGGGGTGGTATGCAGAAGAGAACTTGTAGGTGACCCCACATTCTTTCCACATAGCCTGCATATACTTCGACATAAAGTTGCTGCCACGATCTGACACAACTTCTTTAGGGAAGCCAACCCTAGTAAATATGCCAAGTAAAGCTTTTGCAACTGACTTGGCAGTTACAGTTTTCAATGGGATGGCCTCAGGATATCTGGTTGCATGGTCCACCAGCACCAGGATAAACCTATTGCCCGAGGATGTTTGCGGGTCAAGGGGACCAATGATGTCGATCCCTACCCTTTCAAATGGTACCCCCACAACTGGGAGCGGTACCAACGGAGCTTGGATTGTCGAGCCAACCTTACCAGATAACTGGCAGGAGGCACAACTCCTGCAGTGACTTTCTACTTGCACCCCCATCTTGGGCCAGTAGAAGTGCATGGATAACCTTTGCTTGGTCCTCTTAATACCAAGGTGACCAGCAAGGAGCACTTCATGCGCCAACTGCAGGAGGAAGGGCCTAACAGCAAGGGGAACCACCAACCTCCTATGGTCTCCTTCTGTAGACTCTGTGGGCTCACTATACAGGAGTCCACCTTCCCAATAAATCCTATGCGTCCCAGGAGGTTCACCCTCAAGCTGGGAGCAGGCCTGTCTCCTTAGGCCTTCCAGAGATGGGCACTCACGTTGGCCTTTACTGAATTCGTCCCTATCAGGACCTCCTTCAACTAACAAGTCTTTTAGTTCAGGATGGTCGTTGGGGTCAAATACTTCAGGCATCGCCACCTCCTCCTCAGGCCCGGGCGATTGACCAACTTCCTCCACCGCAGTGGTAGGCGAGCTCGGGGGAATATTCTCTTTCCCTCGTCTTGACTTGTTGACTCCTTTCGCCTTGGGTTTCCCCTTCGGCTGGGGCGGCGTATTGGTCTTGGCCAATGCTGCCCGTGCTTGAGACCGTGTGTAGGGTCTTTCGGCAGTGTCTCCTATGAGCCCTAAAGCTCTGAGATCATTACCTAACAAGACCTTTCCCGGGACGTTTCTCTGAATGCTCACTGGAATCCTGACTGCTGTACCATTTAAAGTAAGATTTACAGGTATTACTGGGAACATACGGAGTGGGCCGTCAGCCAACTTAGTGGGCATCAGAGTAGCTCTGGCAACTTCCTCTGAGTCTACCAAGGTAGAATCCACTACAGTTCGACTGCACCCACTATCCCTAAGAGCTGGAGTATCTACTCCATTGATCAGCACACTGTCTTACAATAAGCCTCCCTATGTAAACAGACCCAATGGATCTTGTTTTGCTTGTGGAGCAACTGACCACGTGAAGGGGGATTCCCGGTGTAAGGTTAGACCTTTGGGGGTCCACTCCGCTAATCTGGCCTTCTCCTCCTACGAGGAAGAAGAGATTACAGGAGCATCCTTCTCCTCAGACTCATTTCCCAGCGGGATAGAGGCTGAGGTAGTTTTAGTTTCCCTGGGAGGAGGGTCTCAGGTTTGGAAGGGGAAGGATTTGGATATCACATCTCATGTTATCGGAAGGATCTCACGTTTGGTATTAGAAGTATTGAGATATCATATCTCATGCTATAGGAAGGGTCTCAGGATTGGAATGGGAAGGAGTTGGATATCACATCTCATGCTATAGGAAGTGTCTCAGGATTGTAATGGGAAGGACTTGGATATCACATCTCATGCTATAGGTAGGGTCTCAAGTTTGATATTAGAAGCATTGAGATATCACATCTCATGCTATAGGAAGGGTCTGAGGATTGGAATGGGAAGGAGTTGGATATCACATATCATGCTATGGGAAGGGTCTCAGGTTTGGTATAAGCAGTGAGATATCACATCTCATGCTATAGGAAGTGTCTCAGGATTGGAATGGGAAGGAGTTGGATATCACATCTCATGTTATAGGAAGGATCTCAGGTTTGGTATAAGCATTGAGATATCACATCTCTGCTATCGGAAGGGTCTCAGGATTGGAATGGGAAGGAGTTGGATATTCCCATCTCATGTTATAGGAAGGGTCTCAGGTTTGGTATTAGAAGCATTGAGATATCACATCTCATGCTATAGGAAGGGTCTCAGGATTGGAATGGGAAGGACTTGGATATCACATCTCATGCTATAGGGAGGGTCTCAAGTTTGATATTAGAAGCTTTGAGATATCACATCTCATGATATCGGAAGGGTCTCAGGATTGGAATGGGAAGGAGTTGGATATCACATCTCATGATAAAGGAAGGGTCTAAGGTTTGGAAGGGGAAGGATTTGGATATCACATCTCATGTTATATTACGGGTCTCACCTTTGGTATTAGAAGCATTGAGATATCAAGTCTCATAGTATAGGAAGGGTCTCAGAATTGGAATGGGAAGGAGTTGGATATCACATCTCAAGCTATAGGAAGGGTCTCAGGATTGGAATGGGAAGGACTTGGATATCACATCTCATGCTATAAGGCTCTCAGGTTTGGAAGGGGAAAGAGTTGGATATCACATTTCATGTTAGAGGTAGGATCTCAGGTTTGGTATTAGAGGCATTGAGATATCACATCTCATGCTATCAGAAGGGTCTCAGGAATGGAATGGGCAGGAGTTGGATATCACATCTCATGCTAAAGGGAGGGTCTCAGGTTTGGAAGGGAAAGGATTTGGATATCACATCTCATGTTATAGGAAGGATCTCAGGTTTGGTATTAGAAGCATTGAGATATCACATCTCATGCTATCAGAAGGGTCTCAGGATTGGAATGGGAAGGAGTTGGATATCACATCTCATGCTATAGGGAGGGTCTCAGGATTGGAATGGGAAGGACTTAGATATCACATATCATGCTATAGGGAGGGTCTCAGTTTTGATATTAGAAGCATTGAGATATCACATCTCATGCTATCGGAAGTGTCTCAGGATTGGAATGGGAAGGAGCTGGATATCACATCTCATGCTAAAGGAAGGGTCTCAGGTTTGGAACGGGAAGGATTTGGATATCACATCTCATGTTATAGGAAGGGTCTCAGGTTTGGTATAAGCATTGAGATATCACATCTCTGCTATCGGAAATGTGTCTCAGGATTGGAATGGGAAGGAGTTGGATATCCCATCTCATGTTATAGGACGGGTCTCAGGTTTGTTATTAGAATCACTGAGATATCATATTGCATGCTGTAGGAAGGGTCTAAGGGTTGGAATGTGAAGGACTTGGATATCACATCTTATGCTATAGATAGGCTCTTAGGTTTGGAAAGGGAAGGAGTTGGATATCACATTTCATAATAGAGGAAGGATCTCAGGTTTGGTATTAGAAGCATTGAGATATCACATCTCATGCTATAGGAAGGGTCTCAGGATTGGAATGGGAAGCAGTTGGATATCACATCTCATGCTATAGGAAGGGTCTCAGGTTTGGTATAAGCATTGAGATATCACATCTCATGCTATAGGACGGGTCTCAGGATTGGAATGGAAGGAGTTGGATATCACATCTCATGTTATAGGAAGGATCTCAGGTTTGGTATTAGAAGCATTGAGACATCACATCTCATGCTATAGGAAGGGTCTCAGGGTTGGAATGGGAAGGAGTTGGATATCACATCTCATCCAATAGGAAGGGTCTCAGGTTTGGAATGGGAAGGAATTGGATATCACATCTCATGTTATAGGAAGGATCTCAGGTTTCGTATTAGAAGCATTGAGATATCACATCTCATGCTATAGGAAGGGTCTCAGGATTGGAATGTGAAGGATTTGGATATCACATCTCATGCTAAAGGAAGGGTCTCAGGTTTGGTAGAAGCATTGAGATATCACGTCTCTGCTTTCGGAAGGGTCTCAGGATTGGATTGGGAAGGAGTTGGATATCCCTTCTCATGCTATAGGAAGGGTCTCAGGATTTGAATGGCAAGGAGTTGGATATCACATCTCATGCCATAGGAAGGGTCTCAGGTTTGGTATAAGCATTGAGATATCACATCTCTGCTATCAGAACGGTCTCAGGATTGGATTGGGAAGGAGTTGGATATCCCTTCTCATGCTATAGGAAGTGTCTCAGGTTGGAATGGGAAGGAGTTGGATATCACATCTCATGTTATAGGAAGGGTCTCAGGATTGGAATGGGAAGGATTTGGATATCACATCTCTTGCTATAGGAAGGGTCTCAGCATTGGAATGGGTAGGAGTTGGATATTACTTTCTTGCTATAGGAAGGGTCTCATGTTTGGAATGGGAAGGAGGTGGGTATCACATATGCTATAGTTAGTGTCTCAGGTTTGGAACGGGAAGGAGTTGGATATCACATCTCATGTTATAGGAAGGGTCTCAGGTTTGGTATAAGCATTGAGATATCACATCTCTGCTATCGGAAGCGGCTCAGGATTGGAATGGGAAGGAGTTGGATATCCCATCTCATGTTATAGGAAGAGTCTCTGGTTTGGTATTAGAATCATTGAGATATCACATCGCATGCTGTAGGAAGGGTCTAAGGATTGGAATGGGATGGACTTGGATATCACATCTCATGTTATAGGTAGGCTCTCAGGTCTGGTATAAGCATTGAGATATCACATCTCATGCTATAGGAAGGGTCTCAGATTTGGTATAAGCATTGAGATATCACATCTCATGCTAAAGGAAGGGTCTCAGGATTGGAATGGGAAGGAGTTGTATATGACATCTCAGGCCATAGGAAGGTTCTCAGGTTTGGTAAAAGCATTGAGATATCACATCTCTGCTATCGGAAAGGTCTCAGGATTGGAATGGGAAGGAGTTGGATATCCCATCTCATGTTATAGGAAGGGTCTCAGGTTTGGTATTAGAAGCATAGAGATATCACATCTCATGCTATAGGAAGGGTCTCAGGATTGGAATGGGAAGGACTTGGATGTCACATCTCATGCTATAGGGAGGGTCTCAAGTTTGATATTAGAAGCATTGAGATAACAAATCTCATGATATCGGAAGGGTCTCAGGATTGGAATGGGAAGGAGTTGGATATCACATCTCATGATAAAGGAAGGGTCTAAGGTTTGGAAGGGGAAGGATTTGGATATCACATCTCATGTTATAGGACGGGTCTCAGGTTTGGTATTAGAAGCATTGAGATATCAAGTCTCATGGTATAAGAAGGGTCTCAGAATTGGAATGGGAAGGAGTTGGATATCACACCTCAAGCTATACGAAGGGTCTCAGGATTGGAATGGGAAGGAGTTTGATATCACATCTCATGCCAGAGTATGGGTCTCAGGTTTGGTAGAAGCATTGGGATATCACATCTCATGCTATCGGAAGGGTATCAGTATTGGATTTGGAAGAAGTTGGATATCCAAACTCATGCTATAGGAAGGGTCTCAGGTTGGAATGGGAAGGAGTTGGATATCACATTTCATGTTATAGGAAGGGTCTCAGGATTGGAATGGGAAGTACTTGGATATCATATCTCATGCAATAGGACGGGTCTCAGGTTTGTTATTAGAATCATTGAGATATCATATTGCATGCTGTAGGAAGGGTCTAAGGATTGGAATGGGAAGGACCTGGATATCACATCTCATGCTATAGATAGGCTCTTAGGTTTGGAAAGGGAAGGAGTTGGATATCACATCTCATGTTATAGGATGGATCTCAGGTTTGGTATTAGAAGTATTGAGATATCACATCTCATGTTATCGGAAGGATCTCAGGTTTGGTATTAGAAGTATTGAGACCCTTCCGATAGCAGAGACGTGATATCTCAATGCTTCTACCAAACCTGAGACCCTTCCTTTAGCATGAGATGTGATATCCAAATCCTTCACATTCCAATCCTGAGACCCTTCCTATAGCATGAGATGTGATATCTCAATGCTTCTAATACCAAACCTGAGATCCTTCCTATAACATGAGATGTGATATCCAATTCCTTCCCATTCCAAACCTGAGACCCTTCCTATTGGATGAGATGTGATATCCAACTCCTTCCCATTCCAACCCTGAGACCCTTCCTATAGCATGAGATGTGATGTCTCAATGCTTCTAATACCAAACCTGAGATCCTTCCTATAACATGAGATGTGATATCCAACTCCTTACATTCCAATCCTGAGACCCGTCCTATAGCATGAGATGTGATATCTCAATGCTTATACCAAACCTGAGACCCTTCCTATAGCATGAGATGTGATATCCAACTACTTCCCATTCCAATCCTGAGACCCTTCCTATAGCATGAGATGTGATATCTCAATGCTTCTAATACCAAACCTGAGATCCTTCCTCTAACATGAAATGTGATATCGAACTCCTTCCCTTTCCAAACCTGAGAGCCTACCTATAGCATGAGATGTGATATCCAAGTCCTTCCCATTCCAATCCTTAGACCCTTCCTAAAGCATGCAATACGATATCTCAATGATTCTAATAACAAACCTGAGACCCGTCCTATAGCATGAGATATGATATCCAAGTCCTTCCCATTCCAATCCTGAGACCCTTCCTATAACATGAAATGTGATATCCAACTCCTTCCCATTCCAACCTGAGACCCTTCCTATAGCATGAGATGGGATATCCAACTTCGTCCAAATCCAATACTGATACCCTTCCGATAGCATGAGATGTGATATCCCAATGCTTCTACCAAACCTGAGACCCATACTATGGCATGAGATATGATATCAAACTCCTTCCCATTCCAATCCTGAGACCCTTCCTATAGCTTGAGGTGTGATATCCAACTCCTTCCCATTCCAATTCTGAGACCCTTCTTATACCATGAGACTTGATATCTCAATGCTTCTAATACCAAACCTGAGACCGTCCTATAACATGAGATGTGATATCCAAATCCTTCCCCTTCCAAACCTTAGACCCTTCCTTTATCATGAGATGTGGTATCCAACTCCTTCCCATTCGAATCCTGAGACCCTTCCTATAACATGAGATGTGATATCCAACTCCTTCCCATTCCAACCTGAGACACTTCCTATAGCATGAGAAGGGATATCCAACTCCTTCCCAATCCAATCCTGAGACCCTTCCGATAGCAGAGATGTGATATCTCAATGCTTATACCAAACCTGAGACCCTTCCTATGGCATGAGATGTGATATCCAACTCCTTGCCATTCAAATCCTGAGACCCTTCCTATAGCATGAAAAGGGATATCCAACTCCTTCCCAATCCAATCCTGAGACCCTTCCGATAGCAGAGACGTGATATCTCAATGCTTCTACCAAACCTGAGACCCTTCCTTTAGCATGAGATGTGATATCCAAATCCTTCACATTCCAATCCTGAGACCCTTCCTATAGCATGAGATGTGATATCTCAATGCTTCTAATACCAAACCTGAGATCCTTCCTATAACATGAGATGTGATATCCAATTCCTTCCCATTCCAAACCTGAGACCCTTCCTACTGGATGAGATGTGATATCCAACTCCTTCCCATTCCAACCCTGAGACCCTTCCTATAGCATGAGATGTGATGTCTCAATGCTTCTAATACCAAACCTGAGATCCTTCCTATAACATGAGATGTGATATCCAACTCCTTCCATTCCAATCCTGAGACCCGTCCTATAGCATGAGATGTGATATCTCATTGCTTATACCAAACCTGAGACCCTTCCTATAGCATGAGATGTGATATCCAACTCCTCCCCATTCCAATCCTGAGACCCTTCCACTAGCATGAGATGTGATATCTCAATGCTTCTAATACCAAACCTGAGATTCTTCCTCTAACATGAAATGTGATATCCAACTCCTTCCCTTTCCAAACGTAAGAGCCTATCTATAGCATGAGATGTGATATCCAAGTCCTTCACATTCCAACCCTTAGACCCTTCCTACAGCATGCAATATGATATCTCAATGATTCTAATAACAAACCTGAGACCCGTCCTATAACCTGAGATGGGATATCCAACTCCTTCCCATTCCAATCCTGAGACACTTCCGATAGCAGAGATGTGATATCTCAATGTTTATACCAAACCTGAGACCCTTCCTATAACATGAGATGTGATATCCAACTCCTTCCCGTTCCAAACCTGAGACCCTTCCTTTAGCATGAGATGTGATATCCAGCTCCTTCCCATTCCAATCATGAGACACTTCCGATAGCATGAGATGTGATATCTCAATGCTTCTAATATCAAAACTGAGACCCTCCCTATAGCATGATATGTGATATCTAAGTCCTTCCCATTCCAATCCTGAGACCCTTCCTATAGCATGAGATGTGATATCTCAATGCTTCTACCAAACCTGAGACCCTTCCTTTAGCATGAGATGTGATATCCAACTCCTTCCCATTCCAATCCTGAGACCCTTCCTATAGCATGAGATGTGATATCTCAATACTTCTAATACCAAACCTGAGATCCTTCCGATAACATGAGATGTGATATCTCAATACTTCTAATACCAAACCTGAGATCCATCCTATAACATGAGATGTGATATCCAACTCCTTCCCTTTCCAAACCTGAGAGCCTATCTATAGCATGAGATGTGATATCCAGGTCCTTCCCATTCCAATCCTTAGACCCTTCCTACAGCATGCAATATGATATCTCAATGATTCTAATAACAAACCTGAGACCCGTCCTATAGCATGAGATATGATATCCAAGTCCTTCCCATTCCAATCCTGAGACCCTTCCTATAACATGAAATGTGATATCCAACTCCTTCCCATTCCAACCTGAGACCCTTCCTATAGCATGAGATGGGATATCCAACTTCTTCCAAATCCAATACTGATACCCTTCCGATAGCATGAGATGTGATATCCCAATGCTTCTACCAAACCTGAGACCCATACTATGGCATGAGATGTGATATCAAACTCCTTCCCATTCCAATCCTGAGACCCTTCCTATAGCTTGAGGTGTGATATCCAACTCCTTCCCATTCCAATTCTGAGACCCTTCTTATACCATGAGACTTGATATCTCAATGCTTCTAATACCAAACCTGAGACCCGTCCTATAACATGAGATGTGATATCCAAATCCTTCCCCTTCCAAACCTTAGACCCTTCCTTTATCATGAGATGTGATATCCAACTCCTTCCCATTCCAATCCTGAGACCCTTCCGATATCATGAGATTTGTTATCTCAATGCTTCTAATATCAAACTTGAGACCCTCCCTATAGCATGAGATGTGACATCCAAGTCCTTCCCATTCCAATCCTGAGACCCTTCCTATAGCATGAGATGTGATATCTCTATGCTTCTAATACCAAACCTGAGACCCTTCCTATAACATGAGATGGGATATCCAACTCCTTCCCATTCCAATCCTGAGACCTTTCCGATAGCAGAGATGTGATATCTCAATGCTTATACCAAACCTGAGAACCTTCCTATGGCCTGAGATGTCATATACAACTCCTTCCCATTCCAATCCTGAGACCCTTCCTTTAGCATGAGATGTGATATCTCAATGCTTATACCAAATCTGAGACCCTTCCTATAGCATGAGATGTGATATCCAATTCCTTCCCATTCCAATCCTGAGACCCTTCCTATAGCATGAGATGTGATATCTCAATGCTTATACCAAACCTGAGAGCCTACCTATAACATGAGATGTGATATCCAAGTCCATCCCATTCCAATCCTTAGACCCTTCCTACAGCATGCGATGTGATATCTCAATGATTCTAATACCAAACCAGAGACTCTTCCTATAACATGAGATGGGATATCCAACTCCTTCCCATACCAATCCTGAGCCGCTTCCGATAGCAGAGATGTGATATCTCAATGCTTATACCAAACCTGAGACCCTTCCTATAACATGAGATGTGATATCCAACTCCTTCCCGTTCCAAACCTGAGACACTAACTATAGCATATGTGATATCCAACTCCTTCCCATTCCAAACATGAGACCCTTCCTATAGCAAGAAAGTAATATCCAACTCCTACCCATTCCAATCCTGAGACCCTTCCTATAGCAAGAGATGTGATATCCAAATCCTTCCCATTCCAATCCTGAGACCCTTCCTATAACATGAGATGTGATATCCAACTCCTTCCCATTCCAACCTGAGACACTTCCTATAGCATGAGAAGGGATATTCAACTCCTTCCCAATCCAATCCTGAGACCCTTCCGATAGCATGAGAAGGGATATCCAACTCCTTCCCAATCCAATCCTGAGACCCTTCCGATAGCAGCGACGTGATATCTCAATGCTTCTACCAAACCTGAGACCCTTCCTTTAGCATGAGATGTGATATCCAAATCCTTCACATTCCAATCCTGAGACCCTTCCTTTAGCATGAGATGTGATATCTCAATGCTTATACCAAATCTGAGACCCTTCCTATAGCATGAGATGTGATATCCAATTCCTTCCCATTCCAATCCTGAGACCCTTCCTATAGCATGAGATGTGATATCTCAATGCTTATACCAAACCTGAGAGCCTACCTATAGCATGAGATGTGATATCCAAGTCCATCCCATTCCAATCCTTTGACCCTTCCTACAGCATGCGATGTGATATCTCAATGATTCTACCAAACCAGAGACTCTTCCTAGAACATGAGATGGGATATCCAACTCCTTCCCATTCCAATCCTGAGCCGCTTCCGATAGCAGAGATGTGATATCTCAATGCTTATACCAAACCTGAGACCCTTCCTATAACATGAGATGTGATATCCAACTCCTTCCCGTTCCAAACCTGAGACACTAACTATAGCATATGTGATATCCAACTCCTTCCCATTCCAAACATGAGACCCTTCCTATAGCAAGAAAGTAATATCCAACTCCTACCCATTCCAATCCTGAGACCCTTCCTATAGCAAGAGATGTGATATCCAAATCCTTCCCATTCCAATCCTGAGACTCTTCCTATAGCATGAGAAGGGATATCCAACTCCTTCCCAATCCAATCCTGAGACCCTTCCGATAGCAGCGACGTGATATCTCAATGCTTCTACCAAACCTGAGACCCTTCCTTTAGCATGAGATGTGATATCCAAATCCTTCACATTCCAATCCTGAGACCCTTCCTTTAGCATGAGATGTGATATCTCAATGCTTATACCAAATCTGAGACCCTTCCTATAGCATGAGATGTGATATCCAATTCCTTCCCATTCCAATCCTGAGACCCTTCCTATAGCATGAGATGTGATATCTCAATGCTTATACCAAACCTGAGAGCCTACCTATAGCATGAGATGTGATATCCAAGTCCATCCCATTCCAATCCTTTGACCCTTCCTACAGCATGCGATGTGATATCTCAATGATTCTACCAAACCAGAGACTCTTCCTATAACATGAGATGGGATATATAACTCCTTCCCATTCCAATCCTGAGCCGCTTCCGATAGCAGAGATGTGATATCTCAATGCTTATACCAAACCTGAGACCCTTCCTATAACATGAGATGTGATATCCAACTCCTTCCCGTTCCAAACCTGAGACACTAACTATAGCATATGTGATATCCAACTCCTTCAAATTCCAAACATGAGACCCTTCCTATAGCAAGAAAGTAATATCCAACTCCTACCCATTCCAATCCTGAGACCCTTCCTATAGCAAGAGATGTGATATCCAAATCCTTCCCATTCCAATCCTGAGACCCTTCCTATAACATGAGATGTGATATCCAACTCCTTCCCATTCCAACCTGAGACACTTCCTATAGCATAAGAAGGGATATCCAACTCCTTCCCAATCCAATCCTGAGACCCTTCCGATAGCAGAGATGTGATATCTCAATGCTTATACCAAACCTGAGACCCTTCCTATGGCATGAGATGTGATATCCAACTCCTTCCCAATCCAATCCTGAGACCCTTCCGATAGCAGAGACGTGATATCTCAATGCTTCTACCAAACCTGAGACCCTTCCTTTAGCATGAGATGTGATATCCAAATCCTTCACATTCCAATCCTGAGACCCTTCCTATAGCATGAGATGTGATATCTCATTGCTTCTAATACCAAACCTGAGATCCTTCCTATAACATGAGATGTGATATCCAATTCCTTCCCATTCCAAACCTGAGACCCTTCCTATTGGATGAGATGTGATATCCAACTCCTTCCCATTCCAACCCTGAGACCCTTCCTATAGCATGAGATGTGATGTCTCAATGCTTCTAATACCAAACCTGAGATCCTTCCTATAACATGAGATGTGATATCCAACTCCTTCCATTCCAATCCTGAGACCCGTCCTATAGCATGAGATGTGATATCTGAATGCTTATACCAAACCTGAGACCCTTCCTATAGCATGAGATGTGATATCCAACTGCTTCCCATTCCAATCCTGAGACCCTTCCTATAGCATGAGATGTGATATCTCAATGCTTCTAATACCAAACCTGAGATCCTTCCTCTAACATGAAATGTGATATCCAACTCCTTCCCTTTCCAAACCTAAGAGCCTATCTATAGCATGAGATGTGATATCCAAGTCCTTCCCATTCCAACCCTTAGACCCTTCCTACAGCATGCAATATGATATCTCAATGATTCTAATAACAAACCTGAGACCCGTCCTATAACATGAGATGGGATATCCAACTCCTTCCCATTCCAATCCTGAGACACTTCCGATAGCAGAGATGTGATATCTCAATGCTTATACCAAACCTGAGACCCTTCCTATAACCTGAGATGTGATATCCAAATCCTTCCCGTTCCAAACCTGAGACCCTTCCTTTAGCATGAGATGTGATATCCAGCACCTTCCCATTCCAATCCTGAGACACTTGCTATAGCATGAGATGTGATATCTCAATGCTTCTAATATCAAAACTGAGACCCTCCCTATAGCATGATATGTGATATCTAAGTCCTTCCCATTTCAATCCTGAGACCCTCCCTATAGCATGAGATGTGATATCCAACTCCTTCCCATTCCAATCCTGAGACCCTTCCTATAGCATGAGATATGATATCTCAATACTTCTAATACCAAACGTGAGATCCTTCCGATAACATGAGATGTGATATCCAAATCCTTCCCCTTCCAATCCTGAGACCCTCCCTTTAGCATGAGATGTGATATCCAACTCCTTCCTATTCCAATCCTGAGACTCTTCTGATAGCATGAGATGTGATATCTCAATGCTTCTAATACCAAACCTGAGATCCTTCCGAAAGCATGAGATGTGATATCTCAATGCTTCTAATACCAAACCTGAGATCCTTCCTATAACATGAGATGTGATATCCAAATCCTTCCCCTTCCAAACCTGAGACCCTCCCTTTAGCATGAGATGTGATATCCAACTCCTTCCCATTCCATTCCTGAGACCCTTCTGATAGCATGAGATGTGATATCTCAATGCCTCTAATACCAAACCTGAGATCCTACCTCTAACATGAAATGTGATATCCAACTATTTCCCCTTCCAAACCTGAGAGCCTTCCTATAGCATGAGATGTGATATCCAAGTCCTCCCCATTCCAATCCTGAGACCCTTCCTATAGCTTGAGATGTGATATCCAACTCCTTCCCATTCCAATTCTGAGACTCTTCCTATACTATGAGACTTGATATCTCAATGCTTCTAATACAAACGTGAGACCCGTAATATAACATGAGATGTGATATCCAAATGCTTCCCCTTCCAAACCTTAGACCCTTCCTTTATCATGAGATGTGATATCCAACTCCTTCCCATTCCAATCCTGAGACCCTTCCGATATCATGAGATGTGATATCTCAAAGCTTCTAATATCAAACTTGAGACCCTCCCTATAGCATGAGATGTGATATCCAAGTCCTTCCCATTCCAATCCTGAGACCCTTCCTATAGCTTGAGGTGTGATATCCAACTCCTTCCCATTCCAATTCTGAGACCCTTCTTATACCATGAGACTTGATATCTCAATGCTTCTAATACCAAACCTGAGACCCGTCCTATAACATGAGATGTGATATCCAAATCCTTCCCCTTCCAAACCTTAGACCCTTCCTTTATCATGAGATGTGATATCCAACTCCTTCCCATTCCAATCCTGAGACCCTTCCGATATCATGAGATTTGTTATCTCAATGCTTCTAATATCAAACTTGAGACCCTCCCTATAGCATGAGATGTGACATCCAAGTCCTTCCCATTCCAATCCTGAGACCCTTCCTATAACATGAGATGTGATATCCAACTCCTTCCCATTCCAACCTGAGACGCTTCCTATAGCATGAGAAGGGATATCTAACTCCTTCCCAATCCAATCCTGAGACCCTTCCGATAGCAGAGATGTGATATCTGAATGCTTATACCAAACCTGAGACCCTTCCTATGGCATGAGATGTGATATCCAACTCCTTGCCATTCAAATCCTGAGACCCTTCCTATAGCATGAGATGTGATATCTCTATGCTTCTAATACCAAACCTGAGACCCTTCCTATAACATGAGATGGGAAATCCAACTCCTTCCCATTCCAATCCTGAGACCCTTCCGATAGCAGAGATGTGATATCTCAATGCTTATACCAAACCTGAGAACCTTCCTATGGCCTGAGATGTCATATACAACTCCTTCCCATTCCAATCCTGAGACCCTTCCTTTAGCATGAGATGTGATATCTCAATGCTTATACCAAATCTGAGACCCTTCCTATAGCATGATATGTGATATCCAATTCCTTCCCATTCCAATCCTGAGACCCTTCCTATAGCATGAGATGTGATATCTCAATGCTTATACCAAACCTGAGAGCCTACCTATAGCATGAGATGTGATATCCAAGTCCATCCCATTCCAATCCTTAGACCCTTCCTACAGCATGCAATGTGATATCTCAATGATTCTAATACCAAACCAGAGACTCTTCCTATAACATGAGATGGGATATCCAACTCCTTCCCATTCCAATCCTGAGCCGCTTCCGATAGCAGAGATGTGATATCTCAATGCTTATACCAAACCTGAGACCCTTCCTATAACATGAAATGTGATATCCAACTCCTTCCCGTTCCAAACCTGAGACACTAACTATAGCATATGTGATATCCAACTCCTTCCCATTCCAAACATGAGACACTTCCTATAGCAAGAAAGTAATATCCAACTCCTACCCATTCCAATCCTGAGACCCTTCCTATAGCAAGAGATGTGATATCCAAATCCTTCCCATTCCAATCCTGAGACCCTTCCTATAACATGAGATGTGATATCCAACTCCTTCCCATTCCAACCTGAGACACTTCCTATAGCATGAGAAGGGATATCCAACTCCTTCCCAATCCAATCCTGAGACCCTTCCGATAGCAGAGATGTGATATCTCAATGCTTATACCAAACCTGAGACCCTTCCTATGGCATGAGATGTGATATCCAACTCCTTCCCAATCCAATCCTGAGACCCTTCCGATAGCAGAGACGTGATATCTCAATGCTTCTACCAAACCTGAGACCCTTCCTTTAGCATGAGATGTGATATTCAAATCCTTCACATTCCAATCCTGAGACCCTTCCTATAGCATGAGATGTGATATCTCAATGCTTCTAATACCAAACCTGAGATCCTTCCTATAACATGAGATGTGATATCCAATTCCTTCCCATTCCAAACCTGAGACCCTTCCTATTGGATGCGATGTGATATCCAGCTCCTTCCCATTCCAACCCTGAGACCCTTCCTATAGCATTAGATGTGATGTCTCAATGCTTTTAATACCAAACCTGAGATCCTTCCTATAACATGAGATGTGATATCCAACTCCTTCCATTCCAATCCTGAGACCCGTCCTATAGCATGAGATGTGATATCTCAATGCTTATACCAAACCTGAGACCCTTCCTATAGCATGAGATGTGATATCCAACTGCTTCCCATTCCAATCCTGAGACCCTTCCTATAGCATGAGATGTGATATCTCAATGATTCTAATAACAAACCTGAGACCCGTCCTATAACATGAGATGGGATATCCAACTCCTTCCCATTCCAACCCTTAGACCCTTCCTACAGCATGCAATATGATATCTCAATGATTCTAATAACAAACCTGAGACCCGTCCTATAACATGAGATGGGATATCCAACTCCTTCCCATTCCAATCCTGAGACACTTCCGATAGCAGAGATGTGATATCTCAATGCTTATACCAAACCTGAGACCCTTCCTATAACATGAGATATGATATCCAAATCCTTCCCGTTCCAAACCTGAGACCCTTCCTTTAGCATGAGATGTGATATCCAGCACCTTCCCATTCAAATCCTGAGACACTTCCTATAGCATGAGATGTGATATCTCAATGCTTCTAATATCAAAACTGAGACCCTCCCTATAGCATGATATGTGATATCTAAGTCCTTCCCATTCCAATCCTGAGACCCTCCCTATAGCATGAGATGTGATATCCAACTCCTTCCCATTCCAATCCTGAGACCCTTCCTATAGCATGAGATATGATATCTCAATACTTCTAATACCAAACGTGCGATCCTTCCGATAACATGAGATGTGATATCCAAATCCTTCCCCTTCCAATCCTGAGACCCTCCCTTTAGCATGAGATGTGATATCCAACTCCTTCCTATTCCAATCCTGAGACTCTTCTGATAGCATGAGATGTGATATCTCAATGCTTCTAATACCAAACCTGAGATCCTTCCGATAGCATGAGATGTGATATCTCAATGCCTCTAATACCAAACCTGAGATCCTACCTCTAACATGAAATGTGATATCCAACTCTTTCCCCTTCCAAACCTGAGAGCCTTCCTATAGCATGAGATGTGATATCCAAGTCCTTCCCATTCCAATCCTGAGACCCTTCCTATAACTTGAGATGTGATATCCAACTCCTTCCCATTCCAATTCTGAGACCCTTCCTATACTATGAGACTTGATATCTCAATGCTTCTAATACAAACGTGAGACCCGTAATATAACATGAGATGTGATATCCAAATCCTTCCCCTTCCAAACCTTAGACCCTTCCTTTATCATGAGATGTGATATCCAACTCCTTCCCATTCCAATCCTGAGACCCTTCCGATATCATGAGATGTGATATCTCAAAGCTTCTAATATCAAACTTGAGACCCTCCCTATAGCATGAGATGTGATATCCAAGTCCTTCCCATTCCAATCCTGAGACCCTTCCTATAGCATGAGATGTGATATCTCAATGCTTCTAATACCAAACCTGAGACCCTTCCTATAACATGAGATGGGAATATCCAACTCCTTCCCATTCCAATCCTGAGACCCTTCCGATAGCAGAGATGTGATATCTCAATGCTTATACCAAACCTGAGATCCTTCCTATAACATGAGATGTGATATCCAACTCCTTCCCATTCCAATCCTGAGACACTTCCTATAGCATGAGATGTGATATCTCACTGCTTATACCAAACCTGAGACCCTTCCCATAGCATGAGATGTGATATCCAACTCCTTCCCATTCCAATCCTCAGACCCTTCCTATAGCATGAGATGTGATATCTCAATGCTTCTAATATCAAACTTGAGACCCTACCTATAGCATGAGATGTGATATCCAAGTCCTTCCCATTACAATCCTGAGACACTTCCTATAGCATGAGATGTGATATCCAACTCCTTCCCATTCCAATCCTGAGACCCTTCCTATAGCATGAGATATGATATCTCAATACTTCTAATACCAAACGTGAGATCCTTCCGATAACATGAGATGTGATATCCAAATCCTTCCCCTTCCAAACCTGAGACCCTCCCTTTAGCATGAGATGTGATATCCAACTCCTTCCCATTCCAATCCTGAGACCCTTCTGATAGCATGAGATGTGATATCTCAATGATTCTAATAACAAACCTGAGACCCGTCCTATAACATGAGATGGGATATCCAACTCCTTCCCATTCCAACCCTTAGACCCTTCCTACAGCATGCAATATGATATCTCAATGATTCTAATAACAAACCTGAGACCCGTCCTATAACATGAGATGGGATATCCAACTCCTTCCCATTCCAATCCTGAGACACTTCCGATAGCAGAGATGTGATATCTCAATGCTTATACCAAACCTGAGACCCTTCCTATAACATGAGATATGATATCCAAATCCTTCCCGTTCCAAACCTGAGACCCTTCCTTTAGCATGAGATGTGATATCCAGCACCTTCCCATTCAAATCCTGAGACACTTCCTATAGCATGAGATGTGATATCTCAATGCTTCTAATATCAAAACTGAGACCCTCCCTATAGCATGATATGTGATATCTAAGTCCTTCCCATTCCAATCCTGAGACCCTCCCTATAGCATGAGATGTGATATCCAACTCCTTCCCATTCCAATCCTGAGACCCTTCCTATAGCATGAGATATGATATCTCAATACTTCTAATACCAAACGTGCGATCCTTCCGATAACATGAGATGTGATATCCAAATCCTTCCCCTTCCAATCCTGAGACCCTCCCTTTAGCATGAGATGTGATATCCAACTCCTTCCTATTCCAATCCTGAGACTCTTCTGATAGCATGAGATGTGATATCTCAATGCTTCTAATACCAAACCTGAGATCCTTCCGATAGCATGAGATGTGATATCTCAATGCCTCTAATACCAAACCTGAGATCCTACCTCTAACATGAAATGTGATATCCAACTCTTTCCCCTTCCAAACCTGAGAGCCTTCCTATAGCATGAGATGTGATATCCAAGTCCTTCCCATTCCAATCCTGAGACCCTTCCTATAGCTTGAGATGTGATATCCAACTCCTTCCCATTCCAATTCTGAGACCCTTCCTATACTATGAGACTTGATATCTCAATGCTTCTAATACAAACGTGAGACCCGTAATATAACATGAGATGTGATATCCAAATCCTTCCCCTTCCAAACCTTAGACCCTTCCTTTATCATGAGATGTGATATCCAACTTCTTCCCATTCCAATCCTGAGACCCTTCCGATATCATGAGATGTGATATCTCAAAGCTTCTAATATCAAACTTGAGACCCTCCCTATAGCATGAGATGTGATATCCAAGTCCTTCCCATTCCAATCCTGAGACCCTTCCTATAGCATGAGATGTGATATCTCAATGCTTCTAATACCAAACCTGAGACCCTTCCTATAACATGAGATGGGAATATCCAACTCCTTCCCATTCCAATCCTGAGACCCTTTCGATAGCAGAGATGTGATATCTCAATGCTTATACCAAACCTGAGATCCTTCCTATAACATGAGATGTGATATCCAACTCCTTCCCATTCCAATCCTGAGACACTTCCTATAGCATGAGATGTGATATCTCACTGCTTATACCAAACCTGAGACCCTTCCCATAGCATGAGATGTGATATCCAACTCCTTCCCATTCCAATCCTCAGACCCTTCCTATAGCATGAGATGTGATATCTCAATGCTTCTAATATCAAACTTGAGACCCTACCTATAGCATGAGATGTGATATCCAAGTCCTTCCCATTACAATCCTGAGACACTTCCTATAGCATGAGATGTGATATCCAACTCCTTCCCATTCCAATCCTGAGACCCTTCCTATAGCATGAGATATGATATCTCAATACTTCTAATACCAAACGTGAGATCCTTCCGATAACATGAGATGTGATATCCAAATCCTTCCCCTTCCAAACCTGAGACCCTCCCTTTAGCATGAGATGTGATATCCAACTCCTTCCCATTCCAATCCTGAGACCCTTCTGATAGCATGAGATGTGATATCTCAATGCTTCTAATACCAAACCTGAGATCCTTCCGATAGCATGAGATGTGATATCTCAATGCTTCTAATACCAAACCTGAGATCCTTCCTATAACATGAGATGTGATATCCAAATCCTTCCCCTTCCAAACCTGAGACCCTCCCTTTAGCATGAGATGTGATATCCAACTCCTTCCCATTCCATTCCCGAGACCCTTCTGATAGCATGAGATGTGATATCTCAATGCCTCTAATACCAAACCTGAGATCCTACCTCTAACATGAAATGTGATATCCAACTCTTTCCCCTTCCAAACCTGAGAGCCTTCCTATAGCATGAGATCTGATATCCAAGTCCTTCCCATTCCAATCCTGATACCCTTCCTATTGCTTGAGATGTGATATCCAACTCCTTCCCATTCCAATTCTGAGACCCTTCCTATACTCTGAGACTTGATATCTCAATGCTTCTAATACCAAACCTGAGACCCGTAATATAACATGAGATGTGATATCCAAATCCTTCCCCTTCCAAACCTTAGACCCTTCCTTTATCATGAGATGTGATATCCAACTCCTTCCCATTCCAATCCTGAGACCCTTCCGATATCATGAGATGTGATATCTCAAAGCTTCTAATATCAAACTTGAGACCCTCCCTATAGCATGAGATGGGAATATCCAACTCCTTCCCATTCCAATCCTGAGACCCTTCCGATAGCAGAGATGTGATATCTCAATGCTTATACCAAACCTGAGACCCTTCGTATGGCATGAGATGTGATATCCAACTCCTTGCTATTCAAATCCTGAGACCCTTCCTATAGCATGAGAAGGGATATCCAACTCCTTCCCAATCCAATCCTGAGACCCTTCCGATAGCAGAGACGTGATATCTCAATGCTTCTACCAAACCTGAGACCCTTCCTTTAGCATGAGATGTGATATCCAAATCCTTCACATTCCAATCCTGAGACCCTTCCTATAGCATGGGATGTGATATCTCAATGCTTCTAATACCAAACCTGAGATCCTTCCTATAACATGAGATGTGATATCCAATTCCTTCCCATTCCAAACCTGAGACCCTTCCTATTGGATGAGTTGTGATATCCAACTCCTTCCCATTCCAACCCTGAGACCCTTCCTATAGCATGAGATGTGATGTCTCAATGATTCTAATACCAAACCTGAGATCCTTCCTATAACATGAGATGTGATATCCAACTCCTTCCATTCCAATCCTGAGACCCGTCCTATAGCATGAGATGTGATATCGCAATGCTTATACGAAACCTGAGACCCTTCCTATAGCATGAGATGTGATATCCAACTACTTCCCATTCCAATCCTGAGACCCTTCATATAGCATGAGATGTGATATCTCAATGCTTCTAATATCAAACTTGAGACCCTACCTATAGCATGAGATGTGATATCCAAGTCCTTCCCATTACAATCCTGAGACACTTCCTATAGCATGAGATGTGATATCCAACTCCTTCCCATTCCAATCCTGAGACCCTTCCTATAGCATGAGATATGATATCTCAATACTTCTAATACCAAACGTGAGATCCTTCCGATAACATGAGATGTGATATCCAAATCCTTCCCCTTCCAAACCTGAGACCCTCCCTTTAGCATGAGATGTGATATCCAACTCCTTCCCATTCCAATCCTGAGACCCTTCTGATAGCATGAGATGTGATATCTCAATGCTTCTAATACCAAACCTGAGATCCTTCCGATAGCATGAGATGTGATATCTCAATGCTTCTAATACCAAACCTGAGATCCTTCCTATAACATGAGATGTGATATCCAAATCCTTCCCCTTCCAAACCTGAGACCCTCCCTTTAGCATGAGATGTGATATCCAACTCCTTCCCATTCCATTCCCGAGACCCTTCTGATAGCATGAGATGTGATATCTCAATGCCTCTAATACCAAACCTGAGATCCTACCTCTAACATGAAATGTGATATCCAACTCTTTCCCCTTCCAAACCTGAGAGCCTTCCTATAGCATGAGATCTGATATCCAAGTCCTTCCCATTCCAATCCTGATACCCTTCCTATTGCTTGAGATGTAATATCCAACTCTTTCCCATTCCAATTCTGAGACCCTTCCTATACTCTGAGACTTGATATCTCAATGCTTCTAATACCAAACCTGAGACCCGTAATATAACATGAGATGTGATATCCAAATCCTTCCCCTTCCAAACCTTAGACCCTTCCTTTATCATGAGATGTGATATCCAACTCCTTCCCATTCCAATCCTGAGACCCTTCCGATATCATGAGATGTGATATCTCAAAGCTTCTAATATCAAACTTGAGACCCTCCCTATAGCATGAGATGTGATATCCAAGTCCTTCCCATTCCAATCCTGAGACCCTTCCTATAGCATGAGATGTGATATCTCAATGCTTCTAATACCAAACCTGAGACCCTTCCTATTACATGAGATGGGAATATCCAACTCCTTCCCATTCCAATCCTAAGACCCTTCCGATAGCAGAGATGTGATATCTCAATGCTTATACCAAACCTGAGACCCTTCGTATGGCATGAGATGTGATATCCAACTCCTTGCTATTCAAATCCTGAGACCCTTCCTATAGCATGAGAAGGGATATCCAACTCCTTCCCAATCCAATCCTGAGACCCTTCCGATAGCAGAGACGTGATATCTCAATGCTTCTACCAAACCTGAGACCCTTCCTTTAGCATGAGATGTGATATCCAAATCCTTCACATTCCAATCCTGAGACCCTTCCTATAGCATGGGATGTGATATCTCAATGCTTCTAATACCAAACCTGAGATCCTTCCTATAACATGAGATGTGATATCCAATTCCTTCCCATTCCAAACCTGAGACCCTTCCTATTGGATGAGTTGTGATATCCAACTCCTTCCCATTCCAACCCTGAGACCCTTCCTATAGCATGAGATGTGATGTCTCAATGATTCTAATACCAAACCTGAGATCCTTCCTATAACATGAAATGTGATATCCAACTCCTTCCATTCCAATCCTGAGACCCGTCCTATAGCATGAGATGTGATATCGCAATGCTTATACGAAACCTGAGACCCTTCCTATAGCATGAGATGTGATATCCAACTACTTCCCATTCCAATCCTGAGACCCTTCATATAGCATGAGATGTGATATCTCAATGCTTCTAATACCAAACCTGAGATCCTTCCTCTAACATGAAATCTGATATCCAACTCCTTCCCTTTCCAAACCTAAGAGCCTATCTATAGCATGAGATGTGATATCCAGGTCCTTCCTATTCCAATCCTTAGACCCTTCCTACAGCATGCAATATGATATCTCAATGATTCTAATAACAAACCTGAGACCCGTCCTATAGCATGAGATATGATATCCAAGTCCTTCCCATTCCAATCCTGAGACCCTTCCTATAACATGAAATGTGATATCCAACTCCTTCCCATTCCAACCTGAGACCCTTCCTATAGCATGAGATGGGATATCCAACTTCTTCAAAATCCAATACTGATACCCTTCCGATAGCATGAGATGTGATATCCCAATGCTTCTACCAAACCTGAGACCCATACTATGGCATGAGATGTGATATCAAACTCCTTCCCATTCCAATCCTGAGACCCTTCCTATAGCTTGAGGTGTGATATCCAACTCCTTCCCATTCCAATTCTGAGACCCTTCTTATACCATGAGACTTGATATCTCAATGCTTCTAATACCAAACCTGAGACCCGTCCTATAACATGAGATGTGATATCCAAATCCTTCCCCTTCCAAACCTTAGACCCTTCCTTTATCATGAGATGTGGTATCCAACTCCTTCCCATTCCAATCCTGAGACCCTTCCGATATCATGAGATTTGTTATCTCAATGCTTCTAATATCAAACTTGAGATCCTCCCTATAGCATGAGATGTGACATCCAAGTCCTTCCCATTCCAATCCTGAGACCCTTCCTATAGCATGAGATGTGATATCTCTATGCTTCTAATACCAAACCTGAGACCCTTCCTATAACATGAGATGGGATATCCAACTCCTTCCCATTCCAATCCTGAGACCCTTCCGATAGCAGAGATGTGATATCTCAATGCTTATACCAAACCTGAGACCCTTCCTATGGCCTGAGATGTCATACACAACTCCTTCCCATTCCAATCCTGAGACCCTTCCTTTAGCATGAGATGTGATATCTCAATGCTTATACCAAATCTGAGACCCTTCCTATAGCATGAGATGTGATATCCAAATCCTTCCCATTCCAATCCTGAGACCCTTCCTATAGCATGAGATGTGATATCTCAATGCTTATACCAAACCTGAGAGCCTACCTATAGCATGAGATGTGATATCCAAGTCCATCCCATTCCAATCCTTAGACCCTTCCTACAGCATGCGATGTGATATCTCAATGATTCTAATACCAAACCAGAGACTCTTACTATAACATGAGATGTGATATCCAACTCCTTCCCGTTCCAAACCTGAGACACTAACTATAGCATATGTGATATCCAACTCCTTCCCATTCCAAACATGAGACCCTTCCTATAGCAAGAAAGTAATATCCAACTCCTACCCATTCCAATCCTGAGACCCTTCCTATAGCAAGAGATGTGATATCCAAATCCTTCCCATTCCAATCCTGAGACCCGTCCTATAACATGAGATGTGATATCCAACTCCTTCCCATTCCAACCTGAGACACTTCCTATAGCATGAGAAGGGATATCCAACTCCTTCCCAATCCAATCCTGAGACCCTTCCGATAGCAGAGATGTGATATCTCAATGCTTATACCAAACCTGAGACCCTTCCTATGGCATGAGATGTGATATCCAACTCCTTGCCATTCAAATCCTGAGACCCTTCGTATAGCATGAGAAGGGATATCCAACTCCTTCCCAATCCAATCCTGCGACCCTTTCGATAGCAGAGACGTGATATCTCAATGCTTCTACCAAACCTGAGACCCTTCCTTTAGCATGAGATGTGATATCCAAATCCTTCACATTCCATTCCTGAGACCCTTCCTATAGCAAGAGATGTGATATCTCAATGCTTCTAATACCAAACCTGAGATCCTTCCTATAACATGAGATGTGATATCCAATTCCTTCCCATTCCAAACCTGAGACCCTTCCTATTGGATGAGATGTGATATCCAACTCCTTCCCATTCCAACCCTGAGACCCTTCCTATAGCATGAGATGTGATGTCTCAATGCTTCTAATACCAAACCTGAGATCCTTCCTATAACATGAGATGTGATATCCAACTCCTTCCATTCCAATCCTGAGACCCGTCCTATAGCATGAGATGTGATATCTCAATGCTTATACTAAACCTGAGACCCTTCCTATAGCATGAGATGTGATATCCAACTACTTCCCATTCCAATCCTGAGACCCTTCCTATAGCATGAGATGTGATATCTCAATGCTTCTAATACCAAACCTGAGATCCTTCCTCTAACATGAAATGTGATATCCAACTCCTTCCCTTTCCAAACCTAAGAGCCTATCTATAGCATGAGATGTGATATCCAAGTCCTTCCCATTCCAACCCTTAGACCCTTCCTACAGCATGCAATATGATATCTCAATGATTCTAATAACAAACCTGAGACCCGTCCTATAACATGAGATGTGATATCCAACTCCTTCCCATTCCAATCCTGAGACACTTCCGATAGCAGAGATGTGATATCTCAATGCTTATACCAAACCTGAGACCCTTCCTATAACATGAGATGTGATATCCAAATCCTTCCCGTTCCAAACCTGAGACCCTTCCTTTAGCATGAGATGTGATATCCAGCTCCTTCCCATTCCAATCCTGAGACACTTCCGATAGCATGAGATGTGATATCTCAATGCTTCTAATATCAAAACTGAGACCCTCCCTATAGCATGATATGTGATATCTAAGTCCTTCCCATTCCAATCCTGAGACACTCCCTATAGCATGAGATGTGATATCCAACTCTTTCCAATTCCACTCCTGAGACCCTTCCTATAGTATGAGATATGATATCTCAATATTTCTAATACCAAACGTGAGATCCTTCCGATAACATGAGATGTGATATCCAAATCCTTCCCCTTCCAAACCTGAGACCCTCCCTTTAGCATGAGATGTGATATCCAACTCCTTCCCATTCCAATCCTGAGACCCTTCTGATAGCATGAGATGTGATATCTCAATGCTTCTAATACCAAACCTGAGATCCTTCCGATAGCATGAGATGTGATATCTCAATGCTTCTAATACCAAACCTGAGATCCTTCCTATAACATGAGATGTGATATCCAAATCATTCCCCTTCCAAACCTGAGACCCTCCCTTTAGCATGAGATGTGATATCCAACTCCTTCCCATTCCATTCCTGAGACCCTTCTGAAAGCATGAGATGTGATATCTCAATGCCTCTAATACCAAACCTGAGATCCTACCTCTAACATGAAATGTGATATCCAACTCTTTCCCCTTCCAAACCTGAGAGCCTTCCTATAGCATGAGATGTGATATCCAAGTCCTTCCCATTCCAATCCTGAGACCCTTCCTATAGCTTGAGATGTGATATCCAACTCCTTCCCATTCCAATTCTGAGACCCTTCCTATACTCTGAGACTTGATATCTCAATGCTTCTAATACCAAACCTGAGACCCGTAATATAACATGAGATGTGATATCCAAATCCTTCCCCTTCCAAACCTTAGACCCTTCCTTTATCATGAGATGTGATATCCAACTCCTTCCCATTCCAATCCTGAGACCCTTCCGATATCATGAGATGTGATATCTCAAAGCTTCTAATATCAAACTTGAGACCCTCCCTATCGCAGGGGATGTGATATCCAAGTCCTTCCCATTCCAATCCTGAGACCCTTCCTATAGCATGAGATGTGATATCTCAATGCTTCTAATACCAAACCAATGACCCTTCCTATAACATGAGATGGGAATATCCAACTCCTTCCCATTCCAATCCTGAGACCCTTCCGATAGCAGAGATGTGATATCTCAATGCTTATACCAAACCTGAGACCCTTCCTATGGCATGAGATGTGATATCCAACTCCTTGCCATTCAAATCCTGAGACCCTTCCTATAGCATGAGAAGGGATATCCAACTCCTTCCCAATCAAATCCTGAGACCCTTCCGATAGCAGAGACGTGATATCTCAATGCTTCTACCAAACCTGAGACCCTTCCTTTAGCATGAGATGTGATATCCAAATCCTCCACATTCCAATCCTGAGACCCTTCCTATAGCATGAGATGTGATATCTCAATGCTTCTAATACCAAACCTGAGATCTTTCCTATAACATGAGATGTGATATCCAATTCCTTCCCATTCCAAACCTGAGACCCTTCCTATTGGATGAGATGTGATATCCAACTCCTTCCCATTCCAACCCTGAGACCCTTCCTATAGCATGAGATGTGATGTCTCAATGCTTCCAATACCAAACCTGAGATCCTTCCTATAACATGATATGTGATATCCAACTCCTTCCATTCCAATCCTGAGACCTGTCCTATAGCATGAGATGTGATATCTCAATGCTTATACCAAACCTGAGACCCTTCCTATAGCATGAGATGTGATATCCAACTACTTCCCATTCCAATCCTGAGACCCTTCATATAGCATGAGATGTGATATCTCAATGCTTCTAATACCAAACCTGAGATCCTTCCTCTAACATGAAATGTGATATCCAACTCCTTCCCTTTCCAAACCTAAGAGCCTATCTATAGCATGAGATGTGATATCCAAGTCCTTCCCATTCCAATCCTTAGACCCTTACTACAGCATGCAATATGATATCTCAATGATTCTAATAACAAACCTGAGACCCGTCCTATAGCATGAGATATGATATCCAAGTCCTTCCCATTCCAATCCTGAGACCCTTCCTATATCATGAAATGTGATATCCAACTCCTTCCCATTCCAACCTGAGACCCTTCCTATAGCATGAGATGGGATATCCAACTTCTTCCAAATCCAATACTGATACCCTTCCGATAGCATGAGATGTGATATCCCAATGCTTCTACCAAACCTGAGACCCATACTATGGCATGAGATGTGATATCAAACTCCTTCCCATTCCAATCCTGAGACCCTTCCTATAGCTTGAGGTGTGATATCCAACTCCTTCCCATTCCAATTCTGAGACCCTTCTTATACCATGAGACTTGATATCTCAATGCATCTAATACCAAACCTGAGACCCGTCCTATAACATGAGATGTGATATCCAAATCCTTCCCCTTCCAAACCTTAGACCCTTCCTTTATCATGAGATGTGATATCCAACTCCTTCCCATTCCAATCCTGAGACCCTTCCGATATCATGAGATTTGTTATCTCAATGCTTCTAATATCAAACTTGAGACCCTCCCTATAGCATGAGATGTGACATCCAAGTCCTTCCCATTCCAATCCTGAGACCCTTCCTATAACATGAGATGTGATATCCAACTCCTTCCCATTCCACCCTGAGACACTTCCTATAGCATGAGAAGGGATATCTAACT
The DNA here is from genome assembly GCF_040938575.1 of Ambystoma mexicanum. Lineage (NCBI taxonomy): Eukaryota > Metazoa > Chordata > Amphibia > Caudata > Ambystomatidae > Ambystoma > Ambystoma mexicanum. Next base: position 395,543 of record NW_027182342.1, on the reverse strand, counting down.
CCTTCCCAATCCAATCCCGAGACCCTTCCGATAGCAGAGATGTGATATCTCAATGCTTATACCAAACCTGAGACCCTTCCTATGGCATGAGATGTGATATCCAACTCCTTGCCATTCAAATCCTGAGATCCTTCCTATAGCATGAGATGTGATATCTCTATGCTTCTAATACCAAACCTGAGACCCTTCCTATAACATGAGATGGGATATCCAACTGCTTCCCATTCCAATCCTGAGACCCTTCCGATAGCAGAGATGTGATATCTCAATGCTTATACCAAACCTGAGAACCTTCCTATGGCCTGAGATGTCATATACAACTCCTTCCCATTCCAATCCTGAGACCCTTCCTTTAGCATGAGATGTGATATCTCAATGCTTATACCAAATCTGAGACCCTTCCTATAGCATGAGATGTGATATCCAATTCCTTCCCATTCCAATCCTGAGACCCTTCCTATAGCATGAGATGTGATATCTCAATGCTTATACCAAACCTGAGAGCCTACCTATAGCATGAGATGTGATATCCAAGTCCATCCCATTCCAATCGTTAGACCTTTCCTACAGCATGCGATGTGATATCTCAATGATTCTAATACCAAACCAGAGACTCTTCCTATAACATGAGATGGGATATCCAACTCCTTCCCATTCCAATCCTGAGCCGCTTCCGATAGCAGAGATGTGATATCTCAATGCTTATACCAAACCTGAGACCCTTCCTATAACATGAGATGTGATATCCAACTCCTTCCCGTTCCAAACCTGAGACACTAACTATAGCATATGTGATATCCAACACCTTCCCATTCCAAACATGAGACCCTTCCTATAGCAAGAAAGCAATATCCAACTCCTACCCATTCCAATCCTGAGACCCTTCCTATAGCAAGAGATGTGATATCCAAATCCTTCCCATTCCAATCCTGAGACACTTCCTATAACATGAGATGTGATATCCAACTCCTTCCCATTCCAACCTGAGACACTTCCTATAGCATGAGAAGGGATATCCAACTCCTTCCCAATCCAATCCTGAGACCCTTCCGATAGCACAGATGTGATATCTCAATGCTTATACCAAACCTGAGACCCTTCCTATGGCATGAGATGTGATATCCAACTCCTTCCCAATCCAATCCTGAGACTCTTCCGATAGCAGAGACGTGATATCTCAATGCTTCTACCAAACCTGAGACCCTTCCTTTAGCATGAGATGTGATATCCAAATCCTTCACATTCCAATCCTGAGACCCTTCCTATAGCATGAGATGTGATATCTCAATGCTTTTAATACCAAACCTGAGATCCTTCCTATAACATGAGATGTGATATCCAATTCCTTCCCATTCCAAACCTGAGACCCTTCCTATTGGATGAGATGTGATATCCAACTCCTTCCCATTCCAACCCTGAGACCCTTCCTATAGCATGAGATGTGATGTCTCAATGCTTCTAATACCAAACCTGAGATCCTTCCTATAACATGAGATGTGATATCCAACTCCTTCCATTCCAATCCTGAGACCCGTCCTATAGCATGAGATGTGATATCTCAATGCTTATACCAAACCTGAGACCCTTCCTATAGCATGAGATGTGATATCCAACTGCTTCCCATTCCAATCCTGAGACCCTTCCTATAGCATGAGATGTGATATCTCAATGCTTCTAATACCAAACCTGAGATCCTTCCTCTAACATGAAATGTGATATCCAACTCCTTCCCTTTCCAAACCTAAGAGCCTATCTATACCATGAGATGTGATATCCAAGTCCTTCCCATTCCAACCCTTAGACCCTTCCTACAGCATGCAATGTGATATCTCAATGATTCTAATAACAAACCTGAGACCCGTCCTATAACATGAGATGGGATATCCAACTCCTTCCCATTCCAATCCTGAGACACTTCCGATAGCAGAGATGTGATATCTCAATGCTTATACCAAACCTGAGACCCTTCCTATAACATGAGATGTGATATCCAAATCCTTCCCGTTCCAAACCTGAGACCCTTCCTTTAGCATGAGATGTGATATCCAGCACCTTCCCATTCCAATCCTGAGACACTTCCTATAGCATGAGATGTTATATCTCAATGCTTCTAATATCAAAACTGAGACCCTCCCTATAGCATGAAATGTGATATCTAAGTCCTTCCCATTCCAATCCTGAGACCCTCCCTATAGCATGAGATGTGATATCCAACTCCTTCCCATTCCAATCCTGAGACCCTTCCTATAGCATGAGATATGATATCTCAATACTTCTAATACCAAACGTGAGATCCTTCCGATAACATGAGATGTGATATCCAAATCCTTCCCCTTCCAATCCTGAGACCCTCCCTTTAGCATGAGATGTGATATCCAACTCCTTCCTATTCCAATCCTGAGACTCTTCTGATAGCATGAGATGTGATATCTCAATGCTTCTAATACCAAACCTGAGATCCTTCCGATAGCATGAGATGTGATATCTCAATGCTTCTAATACCAAACCTGAGATCCTTCCTATAACATGAGATGTGATATCCAAATCCTTCCCCTTCCAAACCTGAGACCCTCCCTTTAGCATGAGATGTGATATCCAACTGCTTCGCATTCCAATCCTGAGACCCTTCCTATAGCATGAGATGTGATATCTCAATGCTTCTAATACCAAACCTGAGATCCTTCCTCTAACATGAAATGTGATATCCAACTCCTTCCCTTTCCAAACCTAAGAGCCTATCTATACCATGAGATGTGATATCCAAGTCCTTCCCATTCCAACCCTTAGACCCTTCCTACAGCATGCAATATGATATCTCAATGATTCTAATAACAAACCTGAGACCCGTCCTATAACATGAGATGGGATATCCAACTCCTTCCCATTCCAATCCTGAGACACTTCCGATAGCAGAGATGTGATATCTCAATGCTTATACCAAACCTGAGACCCTTCCTATAACATGAGATGTGATATCCAAATCCTTCCCGTTCCAAACCTGAGACCCTTCCTTTAGCATGAGATGTGATATCCAGCACCTTCCCATTCCAATCCTGAGACACTTCCTATAGCATGAGATGTGATATCTCAATGCTTCTAATATCAAAACTGAGACCCTCCCTATAGCATGATATGTGATATCTATGTCCTTCCCATTCCAATCCTGAGACCCTCCCTATAGCATGAGATGTGATATCCAACTCCTTCCCATTCCAATCCTGAGACCCTTCCTATAGCATGAGATATGATATCTCAATACTTCTAATACCAAACGTGAGATCCTTCCGATAACATGAGATGTGATATCCAAATCCTTCCCCTTCCAATCCTGAGACCCTCCCTTTAGCATGAGATGTGATATCCAACTCCTTCCTATTCCAATCCTGAGACTCTTCTGATAGCATGAGATGTGATATCTCAATGCTTCTAATACCAAACCTGAGATCCTTCCGATAGCATGAGATGTGATATCTCAATGCTTCTAATACCAAACCTGAGATCCTTCCTATAACATGAGATGTGATATCCAAATCCTTCCCCTTCCAAACCTGAGACCCTCCCTTTAGCATGAGATGTGATATCCAACTCCTTCCCATTCCATTCCTGAGACCCTTCTGATAGCATGAGATGTGATATCTCAATGCCTCTAATACCAAACCTGAGATCCTACCTCTAACATGAAATGTGATATCCAACTCTTTCCCCTTCCAAACCTGAGAGCCTTCCTATAGCATGAGATGTGATATCCAAGTCCTTCCCATTCCAATCCTGAGACCCTTCCTATAGCTTGAGATGTGATATCCAACTCCTTCCCATTCCAATTCTGAGACCCTTCCTATACTATGAGACTTGATATCTCAATGCTTCTAATACAAACGTGAGACCCGTAATATAACATGAGATGTGATATCCAAATCCTTCCCCTTCCAAACCTTAGACCCTTCCTTTATCATGAGATGTGATATCCAACTCCTTCCCATTCCAATCCTGAGACCCTTCCGATATCATGAGATGTGATATCTCAAAGCTTCTAATATCAAACTTGAGACCTTCCCTATAGCATGAGATGTGATATCCAAGTCCTTCCCATTCCAATCCTGAGACCCTTCCTATAGCATGAGATGTGATATCTCAATGCTTCTAATACCAAACCTGAGACCCTTCCTATAACATGAGATGGGAATATCCAACTCCTTCCCATTCCAATCCTGAGACCCTTCCGGTAGAAGAGATGTGATATCTCAATGCTTATACCAAACCTGAGATCCTTCCTATAACATGAGATGTGATATCCAACTCCTTCCCATTCCAATCCTGAGACACTTCCTATAGCATGAGATACGATATCTCACTGCTTATACCAAACCTGAGACCATTCCCATAGCATGAGATGTGATATCCAACTCCTTCCCATTCCAATCCTCAGACCCTTCCTATAGCATGAGATGTGATATCTCAATGCTTCTAATATCAAACTTGAGACCCTACCTATAGCATGAGATGTGATATCCAAGTCCTTCCCATTACAATCCTGAGACACTTCCTATAACATGAGATGTGATATCCAACTCCTTCCCATTCCAATCCTGAGACCCTTCCTATAGCATGAGATATGATATCTCAATACTTCTAATACCAAACGTGAGATCCTTCCGATAACATGAGATGTGATATCCAAATCCTTCCCCTTCCAAACCTGAGACCCTCCCTTTAGCATGAGATGTGATATCCAACTCCTTCCCATTCCAATCCTGAGACCCTTCTGATAGCATGAGATGTGATATCTCAATGCTTCTAATACCAAACCTGAGATCCTTCCTATAACATGAGATGTGATATCCAAATCCTTTCCCTTCCAAACCTGAGACCCTCCCTTTAGCATGAGATGTGATATCCAACTCCTTCCCATTCCATTCCCGAGACCCTTCTGATAGCATGAGATGTGATATCTCAATGCCTCTAATACCAAACCTGAGATCCTACCTCTAACATGAAATGTGATATCCAACTCTTTCCCCTTCCAAACCTGAGAGCCTTCCTATAGCATGAGATGTGATATCCAAGTCCTTCCCATTCCAATCCTGAGACCCTTCCTATAGCTTGAGATGTGATATCCAACTCCTTCCCATTCCAATTCTGAGACCCTTCCTATACTCTGAGACTTGATATCTCAATGCTTCTAATACCAAACCTGAGACCCGTAATATAACATGAGATGTGATATCCAAATCCTTCCCCTTCCAAACCTTAGACCCTTCCTTTATCATGAGATGTGATATCCAACTCCTTCCCATTCCAATCCTGAGACCCTTCCGATATCATGAGATGTGATATCTCAAAGCTTCTAATATCAAACTTGAGACCCTCCCTATAGCATGAGATGTGATATCCAAGTCCTTCCCATTCCAATCCTGAGACCCTTCCTATAGCATGAGATGTGATATCTCAATGCTTCTAATACCAAACCTGAGACCCTTCCTATTACATGAGATGGGAATATCCAACTCCTTCCCATTCCAATCCTGAGACCCTTCCGATAGCAGAGATGTGATATCTCAATGCTTATACCAAACCTGAGACCCTTCGTATGGCATGAGATGTGATATCCAACTCCTTGCCATTCAAATCCTGAGACCCTTCCTATAGCATGAGAAGGGATATCCAACTCCTTCCCAATCCAATCCTGAGACCCTTCCGATAGCAGAGACGTGATATCTCAATGCTTCTACCAAACCTGAGACCCTTCCTTTAGCATGAGATATGATATCCAAATCCTTCACATTCCAATCCTGAGACCCTTCCTATAGCATGAGATGTGATATCTCAATGCTTCTAATACCAAACCTGAGATCCTTCCTATAACATGAGATGTGATATCCAATTCCTTCCCATTCCAAACCTGAGACCCTTCCTATTGGATGAGTTGTGATATCCAACTCCTTCCCATTCCAACCCTGAGACCCTTCCTATAGCATGAGATGTGATGTCTCAATGATTCTAATACCAAACCTGAGATCCTTCCTATAACATGAGATGTGATATCCAACTCCTTCCATTCCAATCCTGAGACCCGTCCTATAGCATGAGATGTGATATCTCAATGCTTATACCAAACCTGAGACCCTTCCTATAGCATGAGATGTGATATCCAACTACTTCCGATTCCAATCCTGAGACCCTTCCTATAGCATGAGATGTGATATCTCAGTGCTTCTAATACCAAACCTGAGATCCTTCCTCTAACATGAAATGTGATATCCAACTCCTTCCCTTTCCAAACCTAAGAGCCTATTTATAGCATGAAATGTGATATCCAGGTCCTTCCTATTCCAATCCTTAGACCCTTCCTACAGCATGCAATATGATATCTCAATGATTCTAATAACAAACCTGAGACCCGTCCTATAGCATGAGATATGATATCCAAGTCCTTCCCATTCCAATCCTGAGACCCTTCCTATAACATGAAATGTGATATCCAACTCCTTCCCATTCCAACCTGAGACCCTTCCTATAGCATGAGATGGGATATCCAACTTCTTCAAAATCCAATACTGATACCCTTCCGATAGCATGAGATGTGATATCCCAATGCTTCTACCAAACCTGAGACCCATACTATGGCATGAGATGTGATATCAAACTCCTTCCCATTCCAATCCTGAGACCCTTCCTATAGCTTGAGGTGTGATATCCAACTCCTTCCCATTCCAATTCTGAGACCCTTCTTATACCATGAGACTTGATATCTCAATGCTTCTAATACCAAACCTGAGACCCGTCCTATAACATGAGATGTGATATCCAAATCCTTCCCCTTCCAAACCTTAGACCCTTCCTTTATCATGAGATGTGATATCCAACTCCTTCCCATTCCAATCCTGAGACCCTTCCGATATCATGAGATTTGTTATCTCAATGCTTCTAATATCAAACTTGAGACCCTCCCTATAGCATGAGATGTGACATCCAAGTCCTTCCCATTCCAATCCTGAGACCCTTCCTATAGCATGAGATGTGATATCTCTATGCTTCTAATACCAAACCTGAGATCCTTCCTATAACATGAGATGGGATATCCAACTCCTTCCCATTCCAATCCTGAGACCTTTCCGATAGCAGAGATGTGATATCTCAATGCTTATACCAAACCTGAGAACCTTCCTATGGCCTGAGATGTCATATACAACTCCTTCCCATTCCAATCCTGAGACCCTTCCTTTAGCATGATATGTGATATCTCAATGCTTATACCAAATCTGAGACCCTTCCTATAGCATGAGATGTGATATCCAATTCCTTCCCATTCCAATCCTGAGACCCTTCCTATAGCATGAGATGTGATATCTCAATGCTTATACCAAACCTGAGAGCCTACCTATAGCATGAGATGTGATATCCAAGTCCATCCCATTCCAATCCTTAGACCCTTCCTACAACATGCAATGTGATATCTCAATTATTCTAATACCAAACCAGAGACTCTTCCTATAACATGAGATGGGATATCCAACTCCTTCCCATTCCAATCCTGAGCCGCTTCCGATAGCAGAGATGTGATATCTCAATGCTTATACCAAACCTGAGACCCTTCCTATAACATGAGATGTGATATCCAACTCCTTCCCGTTCCAAACCTGAGACACTAACTATAGCATATGTGATATCCAACTCCTTCCCATTCCAAACATGAGACCCTTCCTATAGCAAGAAAGTAATATCCAACTCTTTCCCATTCCAATCCTGAGACCCTTCCTATAACATGAGATGTGATATCCAACTCCTTCCCATTCCAACCTGAGACACTTCCTATAGCATGAGAAGGGATATCCAACTCATTCCCAATCCAATCCTGAGACCCTTCCGATAGCAGAGATGTGATATCTCAATGCTTATACCAAACCTGAGACCCTTCCTATGGCATGAGATGTGATATCCAACTCCTTGCCATTCAAATCCTGAGACCCTTCCTATAGCATGAGAAGGGATATCCAACTCCTTCCCAATCCAATCCTGAGACCCTTCCGATAGCAGCGACGTGATATCTCAATGCTTCTACCAAACCTGAGACCCTTCCTTTAGCATGAGATGTGATATCCAAATCCTTCACATTCCAATCCTGAGACCCTTCCTATAGCATGAGATGTGATATCTCAATGCTTCTAATACCAAACCTGAGATCCTTCCTATAACATGAGATCTGATATCCAACTCCTTCCATTCCAATCCTGAGACCCTTCCTATAGCATGAGATGTGATATCTCAATGCTTATACCAAACCTGAGACCCTTCCTATAGCATGAGATGTGATATCCAACTCCTTCCCATTCCAATCCTGAGACCCTTCCTATAGCATGAGATGTGATATCTCAATGCTTCTAATACCAAACCTGAGATCCTTCCTCTAACATGAAATGTGAGATCCAACTCCTTCCCTTTCCAAACCTAAGAGCCTATCTATAGCATGAGATGTGATATCCAAGTCCTTCACATTCCAACCCTTAGACCCTTCCTACAGCATGCAATATGATATCTCAATGATTCCAATAACAAACCTGAGACCCGTCCTATAACATGAGATGGGATATCCAACTCCTTCCTATTCCAATCCTGAGACTCTTCTGATAGCATGAGATGTGATATCTCAATGCTTCTAATACCAAACCTGAGATCCTTCCGATAGCATGAGATGTGATATCTCAATGCTTCTAATACCAAACCTGAGATCCTTCCTATAACATGAGATGTGATATCCAAATCCTTCCCCTTCCAAACCTGAGACCCTCCCTTTAGCATGAGATGTGATATCCAACTGCTTCCCATTCCAATCCTGAGACCCTTCCTATAGCATGAGATGTGATATCTCAATGCTTCTAATACCAAACCTGAGATCCTTCCTCTAACATGAAATGTGATATCCAACTCCTTCCCTTTCCAAACCTAAGAGCCTATCTATACCATGAGATGTGATATCCAAGTCCTTCCCATTCCAACCCTTAGACCCTTCCTACAGCATGCAATATGATATCTCAATGATTCTAATAACAAACCTGAGACCCGTCCTATAACATGAGATGGGATATCCAACTCCTTCCCATTCCAATCCTGAGACACTTCCGATAGCAGAGATGTGATATCTCAATGCTTATACCAAACCTGAGACCCTTCCTATAACATGAGATGTGATATCCAAACCCTTCCCGTTCCAAACCTGAGACCCTTCCTTTAGCATGAGATGTGATATCTCAATGCTTCTAATATCAAAACTGAGACCCTCCCTATAGCATGATATGTGATATCTAAGTCCTTCCCATTCCAATCCTGAGACCCTCCCTATAGCATGAGATGTGATATCCAACTCCTTCCCATTCCAATCCTGAGACCCTTCCTATAGCATGAGATATGATATCTCAATACTTCTAATACCAAACGTGAGATCCTTCCGATAACATGAGATGTGATATCCAAATCCTTCCCCTTCCAATCCTGAGACCCTCCCTTTAGCATGAGATGTGATATCCAACTCCTTCCTATTCCAATCCTGAGACTCTTCTGATAGCATGAGATGTGATATCTCAATGCTTCTAATACCAAACCTGAGATCCTTCCGATAGCATGAGATGTGATATCTCAATGCTTCTAATACCAAACCTGAGATCCTTCCTATAACATGAGATGTGATATCTAAATCCTTCCCCTTCCAAACCTGAGACCCTCCCTTTAGCATGAGATGTGATATCCAACTCCTTCCCATTCCATTCCTGAGACCCTTCTGATAGCATGAGATGTGATATCTCAATGCCTCTAATACCAAACCTGAGATCCTACCTCTAACATGAAATGTGATATCCAACTCTTTCCCCTTCCAAACCTGAGAGCCTTCCTATAGCATGAGATGTGATATCCAAGTCCTTCCCATTCCAATCCTGAGACCCTTCCTATAGCTTGAGATGTGATATCCAACTCCTTCCCATTCCAATTCTGAGACCCTTCCTATACTATGAGACTTGATATCTCAATGCTTCTAATACAAACGTGAGACCCGTAATATAACATGAGATGTGATATCCAAATCCTTCCCCTTCCAAACCTTAGACCCTTCCTTTATCATGAGATGTGATATCCAACTCCTTCCCATTCCAATCCTGAGACCCTTCCGATATCATGAGATGTGATATCTCAAAGCTTCTAATATCAAACTTGAGACCCTCCCTATAGCATGAGATGTGATATCCAAGTCCTTCCCATTCCAATCCTGAGACCCTTCCTATAGCATGAGATGTGATATCTCAATGCTTCTAATACCAAACCTGAGACCCTTCCTATAACATGAGATGGGAATATCCAACTCCTTCCCATTCCAATCCTGAGACCCTTCCGGTAGCAGAGATGTGATATCTCAATGCTTATACCAAACCTGAGATCCTTCCTATAACATGAGATGTGATATCCAACTCCTTCCCATTCCAATCCTGAGACACTTCCTATAGCATGAGATGTGATATCTCACTGCTTATACCAAACCTGAGACCCTTTCCATAGCATGAGATGTGATATCCAACTCCTTCCCATTCCAATCCTCAGACCCTTCCTATATCATGAGATGTGATATCTCAATGCTTCTAATATCAAACTTGAGACCCTACCTATAGCATGAGATGTGATATCCAAGTCCTTCCCATTACAATCCTGAGACACTACCTATAACATGAGATGTGATATCCAACTCCTTCCCATTCCAATCCTGAGACCCTTCCTATAGCATGAGATATGATATCTCAATACTTCTAATACCAAACGTGAGATCCTTCCGATAACATGAGATGTGATATCCAAATCCTTCCCCTTCCAAACCTGAGACCCTCCCTTTAGCATGAGATGTGATATCCAACTCCTTCCCATTCCAATCCTGAGACCCTTCTGATAGCATGAGATGTGATATCTCAATGCTTCTAATACCAAACCTGAGATCCTTCCTATAACATGAGATGTGATATCCAAATCCTTTCCCTTCCAAACCTGAGACCCTCCCTTTAGCATGAGATGTGATATCCAACTCCTTCCCATTCCATTCCCGAGACCCTTCTGATAGCATGAGATGTGATATCTCAATGCCTCTAATACCAAACCTGAGATCCTACCTCTAACATGAAATGTGATATCCAACTCTTTCCCCTTCCAAACCTGAGAGCCTTCCTATAGCATGAGATGTGATATCCAAGTCCTTCCCATTCCAATCCTGAGACCCTTCCTATAGCTTGAGATGTGATATCCAACTCCTTCCCATTCCAATTCTGAGACCCTTCCTATACTCTGAGACTTGATATCTCAATGCTTCTAATACCAAACCTGAGACCCGTAATATAACATGAGATGTGATATCCAAATCCTTCCCCTTCCAAACCTTAGACCCTTCCTTTATCATGAGATGTGATATCCAACTCCTTCCCATTCCAATCCTGAGACCCTTCCGATATCATGAGATGTGATATCTCAAAGCTTCTAATATCAAACTTGAGACCCTCCCTATAGCATGAGATGTGATATCCAAGTCCTTCCCATTCCAATCCTGAGACCCTTCCTATAGCATGAGATGTGATATCTCAATGCTTCTAATACCAAACCTGAGACCCTTCCTATTACATGAGATGGGAATATCCAACTCCTTCCCATTCCAATCCTGAGACCCTTCCGATAGCAGAGATGTGATATCTCAATGCTTATACCAAACCTGAGACCCTTCGTATGGCATGAGATGTGATATCCAACTCCTTGCCATTCAAATCCTGAGACCCTTCCTATAGCATGAGAAGGGATATCCAACTCCTTCCCAATCCAATCCTGAGACCCTTCCGATAGCAGAGACGTGATATCTCAATGCTTCTACCAAACCTGAGACCCTTCCTTTAGCATGAGATGTGATATCCAAATCCTTCACATTCCAATCCTGAGACCCTTCCTATAGCATGAGATGTGATATCTCAATGCTTCTAATACCAAACCTGAGATCCTTCCTATAACATGAGATGTGATATCCAATTCCTTCCCATTCCAAACCTGAGACCCTTCCTATTGGATGAGTTGTGATATCCAACTCCTTCCCATTCCAACCATGAGACCCTTCCTATAGCATGAGATGTGATGTCTCAATGATTCTAATACCAAACCTGAGATCCTTCCTATAACATGAGATGTGATATCCAACTCCTTCCATTCCAATCCTGAGACCCGTCCTATAGCATGAGATGTGATATCTCAATGCTTATACCAAACCTGAGACCCTTCCTATAGCATGAGATGTGATATCCAACTACTTCCCATTCCAATCCTGAGACCCTTCCTATAGCATGAGATGTGATATCTCAGTGCTTCTAATACCAAACCTGAGATCCTTCCTCTAACATGAAATGTGATATCCAACTCCTTCCCTTTCCAAACCTAAGAGCCTATCTATAGCATGAGATGTGATATCCAGGTCCTTCCTATTCAAATCCTTAGACCCTTCCTACAGCATGCAATATGATATCTCAATGATTCTAATAACAAACCTGAGACCCGTCCTATAGCATGAGATATGATATCCAAGTCCTTCCCATTCCAATCCTGAGACCCTTCCTATAACATGAAATGTGATATCCAACTCCTTCCCATTCCAACCTGAGACCCTTCCTATAGCATGAGATGGGATATCCAACTTCTTCGAAATCCAATACTGATACCCTTCCGATAGCATGAGATGTGATATCCCAATGCTTCTACCAAACCTGAGACCCATACTATGGCATGAGATGTGATATCAAACTCCTTCCCATTCCAATCCTGAGACCCTTCCTATAGCTTGAGGTGTGATATCCAACTCCTTCCCATTCCAATTCTGAGACCCTTCTTATACCATGAGACTTGATATCTCAATGCTTCTAATACCAAACCTGAGACCCGTCCTATAACATGAGATGTGATATCCAAATCCTTCCCCTTCCAAACCTTAGACCCTTCCTTTATCATGAGATGTGATATCCAACTCCTTCCCATTCCAATCCTGAGACCCTTCCGATATCATGAGATTTGTTATCTCAATGCTTCTAATATCAAACTTGAGACCCTCCCTATAGCATGAGATGTGACATCCAAGTCCTTCCCATTCCAATCCTGAGACCCTTCCTATAGCATGAGATGTGATATCTCTATGCTTCTAATACCAAACCTGAGATCCTTCCTATAACATGAGATGGGATATCCAACTCCTTCCCATTCCAATCCTGAGACCTTTCCGATAGCAGAGATGTGATATCTCAATGCTTATACCAAACCTGAGAACCTTCCTATGGCCTGAGATGTCATATACAACTCCTTCCCATTCCAATCCTGAGACCCTTCCTTTAGCATGATATGTGATATCTCAATACTTATACCAAATCTGAGACCCTTCCTATAGCATGAGATGTGATATCCAATTCCTTCCCATTCCAATCCTGAGACCCTTCCTATAGCATGAGATGTGATATCTCAATGCTTATACCAAACCTGAGAGCCTACCTATAGCATGAGATGTGATATCCAAGTCCATCCCATTCCAATCCTTAGACCCTTCCTACAACATGCAATGTGATATCTCAATTATTCTAATACCAAACCAGAGACTCTTCCTATAACATGAGATGGGATATCCAACTCCTTCCCATTCCAATCCTGAGCCGCTTCCGTTAGCAGAGATGTGATATCTCAATGCTTATACCAAACCTGAGACCCTTCCTATAACATGAGATGTGATATCCAACTCCTTCCCGTTCCAAACCTGAGACACTAACTATAGCATATGTGATATCCAATTCCTTCCCATTCCAAACATGAGACCCTTCCTATAGCAAGAAAGTAATATCCAACTCCTACCCATTCCAATCCTGATACCCTTCCTATAGCAAGAGATGTGATATCCAAATCCTTCCCATTCCAATCCTGAGACCCTTCCTATAACATGAGATGTGATATCCAACTCCTTCCCATTCCAACCTGAGACACTTCCTATAGCATGAGAAGGGATATCCAACTCCTTCCCAATCCAATCCTGAGACCCTTCCGATAGCAGAGATGTGATATCTCAATGCTTATACCAAACCTGAGACCCTTCCTATAGCATGAAAAGGGATATCCAACTCCTTCCCAATCCAATCCTGAGACCCTTCCGATAGCAGAGACGTGATATCTCAATGCTTCTACCAAACCTGAGACCCTTCCTTTAGCATGAGATGTGATATCCAAATCCTTCACATTCCAATCCTGAGACCCTTCCTATAGCATGAGATTTGATATCTCAATGCTTCTAATACCAAACCTGAGATCCTTCCTATAACATGAGATGTGATATCCAATTACTTCCCATTCCAAACCTGAGACCCTTCCTATTGGATGAGATGTGATATCCAACTCCTTCCCATTCCAACCCTGAGACCCTTCCTATAGCATGAGATGTGATGTCTCAATGCTTCTAATACCAAACCTGAGATCCTTCCTATAACATGAGATGTGATATCCAACTCCTTCCATTCCAATCCTGAGACCCGTCCTATAGCATGAGATGTGATATCTCAATGCTTATACCAAACCTGAGACCATTCCTATAGCATGAGATGTGATATCCAACTCCTTCCCATTCCAATCCTGAGACCCTTCCTATAGCATGAGATGTGATATCTCAATGCTTCTAATACCAAACCTGAGATCCTTCCTCTAACATGAAATGTGATATCCAACTCCTTCCCTTTCCAAACCTAAGAGCCTATCTATAGCATGAGATGTGATATCCAAGTCCTTCGCATTCCAACCCTTAGACCCTTCCTACAGCATGCAATATGATATCTCAATGATTCTAATAACAAACCTGAGACCCGTCCTATAACATGAGATGGGATATCCAACTCCTTCCCATGCCAATCCTGAGACACTTCCGATAGCAGAGATGTGATATCTCAATGTTTATACCAAACCTGAGACCCTTCCTATAACATGAGATGTGAAATTTAACTCCTTCCCGTTCCAAACCTGAGACCCTTCCTTTAGCATGAGATGTGATGTCCTTCCCATTCCAATCCTGAGACACTTCCGATAGCATGAGATGTGATATCTCAATGCTTCTAATATCAAAACTGAGACCCTCCCTATAGCATGATATGTGATATCTAAGTCCTTCCCATTCCAATCCTGAGACCCTTCCTATAGCATGAGATGTGATATCTCAATGCTTCTACCAAACCTGAGACCCTTCCTTTAGCATGAGATGTGATATCCAACTCCTTCCCATTCCAATCCTGAGACCCTTCCTATAGCATGAGATGTGATATCTCAATACTTCTAATACCAAACCTGAGATCCTTCCGATAACATGAGATGTGATATCTCAATACTTCTAATACCAAACCTGAGATCCATCCTATAACATGAGATGTGATATCCAACTCCTTCCCTTTCCAAACCTAAGAGCCTATCTATAGCATGAGATGTGATATCCAGGTCCTTCCCATTCCAATCCTTAGACCCTTCCTACAGCATGCAATATGATATCTCAATGATTCTAATAACAAACCTGAGACCCGTCCTATAGCATGAGATATGATATCCAAGTCCTTCCCATTCCAATCCTGAGACCCTTCCTATAACATGAAATGTGATATCCAACTCCTTCCCATTCCAACCTGAGACCCTTCCTATAGCATGAGATGGGATATCCAACTTCTTCCAAATCCAATACTGATACCCTTCCGATAGCATGAGATGTGATATCCCAATGCTTCTACCAAACCTGAGACCCATACTATGGCATGAGATGTGATATCAAACTCCTTCCCATTCCAATCCTGAGACCCTTCCTATAGCTTGAGGTGTGATATCCAACTCCTTCCCATTCCAATTCTGAGACCCTTCGTATACCATGAGACTTGATATCTCAATGCTTCTAATACCAAACCTGAGACCCGTCCTATAACATGAGATGTGATATCCAAATCCTTCCCCTTCCAAACCTTAGACCCTTCCTTTATCATGAGATGTGATATCCAACTCCTTCCCATTCCAATCCTGAGACCCTTCCGATATCATGAGATTTGTTATCTCAATGCTTCTAATATCAAACTTGAGACCCTCCCTATAGCATGAGATGTGACATCCAAGTCCTTCCCATTCCAATCCTGAGACCCTTCCTATAGCATGAGATGTGATATCTCTATGCTTCTAATACCAAACCTGAGACCCTTCCTATAACATGAGATGGGATATCCAACTCCTTCCCATTCCAATCCTGAGACCTTTCCGATAGCAGAGATGTGATATCTCAATGCTTATACCAAACCTGAGAACCTTCCTATGGCCTGAGATGTCATATACAACTCCTTCCCATTCCAATCCTGAGACCCTTCCTTTAGCATGAGATGTGATATCTCAATGCTTATACCAAATCTGAGACCCTTCCTATAGCATGAGATGTGATATCCAATTCCTTCCCATTCCAATCCTGAGACCCTTCCTATAGCATGAGATGTGATATCTCAATGCTTATACCAAAACTGAGAGCCTACCTATAGCATGAGATGTGATATCCAAGTCCACCCCATTCCAATCCTTAGACCCTTCCTACAGCATGCGATGTGATATCTCAATGATTCTAATACCAAACCAGAGACTCTTCCTATAACATGAGATGGGATATCCAACTCCTTCCCATTCAAATCCTGAGCCGCTTCCGATAGCAGAGATGTGATATCTCAATGCTTATACCAAACCTGAGACCCTTCCTATAACATGAGATGTGATATCCAACTCCTTCCCGTTCCGAACCTGAGACACTAACTATAGCATATGTGATATCCAACTCCTTCCCATTCCAAACATGAGACCCTTCCTATAGCAAGAAAGTAATATCCAACTCCTACCCATTCCAATCCTGAGACCCTTCCTATAGCAAGAGATGTGATATCCAAATCCTTCCCATTCCAATCCTGAGACCCTTCGTATACCATGAGACTTGATATCTCAATGCTTCTAATACCAAACCTGAGACCCGTCCTATAACATGAGATGTGATATCCAAATCCTTCCCCTTCCAAACCTTAGACCCTTCCTTTATCATGAGATGTGATATCCAACTCCTTCCCATTCCAATCCTGAGACCCTTCCGATATCATGAGATTTGTTATCTCAATGCTTCTAATATCAAACTTGAGACCCTCCCTATAGCATGAGATGTGACATCCAAGTCCTTCCCATTCCAATCCTGAGACCCTTCCTATAGCATGAGATGTGATATCTCTATGCTTCTAATACCAAACCTGAGACCCTTCCTATAACATGAGATGGGATATCCAACTCCTTCCCATTCCAATCCTGAGACCTTTCCGATAGCAGAGATGTGATATCTCAATGCTTATACCAAACCTGAGAACCTTCCTATGGCCTGAGATGTCATATACAACTCCTTCCCATTCCAATCCTGAGACCCTTCCTTTAGCATGAGATGTGATATCTCAATGCTTATACCAAATCTGAGACCCTTCCTATAGCATGAGATGTGATATCCAATTCCTTCCCATTCCAATCCTGAGACCCTTCCTATAGCATGAGATGTGATATCTCAATGCTTATACCAAAACTGAGAGCCTACCTATAGCATGAGATGTGATATCCAAGTCCACCCCATTCCAATCCTTAGACCCTTCCTACAGCATGCGATGTGATATCTCAATGATTCTAATACCAAACCAGAGACTCTTCCTATAACATGAGATGGGATATCCAACTCCTTCCCATTCAAATCCTGAGCCGCTTCCGATAGCAGAGATGTGATATCTCAATGCTTATACCAAACCTGAGACCCTTCCTATAACATGAGATGTGATATCCAACTCCTTCCCGTTCCGAACCTGAGACACTAACTATAGCATATGTGATATCCAACTCCTTCCCATTCCAAACATGAGACCCTTCCTATAGCAAGAAAGTAATATCCAACTCCTACCCATTCCAATCCTGAGACCCTTCCTATAGCAAGAGATGTGATATCCAAATCCTTCCCATTCCAATCCTGAGACCCTTCGTATAGCATGAGACTTGATATCTCAATGCTTCTAATACCAAACCTGAGACCCGTCCTATAACATGAGATGTGATATCCAAATCCTTCCCCTTCCAAACCTTAGACCCTTCCTTTATCATGAGATGTGATATCCAACTCCTTCCCATTCCAATCCTGAGACCCTTCCGATATCATGAGATTTGTTATCTCAATGCTTCTAATATCAAACTTGAGACCCTCCCTATAGCATGAGATGTGACATCCAAGTCCTTCCCATTCCAATCCTGAGACCCTTCCTATAGCATGAGATGTGATATCTCTATGCTTCTAATACCAAACCTGAGACCCTTCCTATAACATGAGATGGGATATCCAACTCCTTCCCATTCCAATCCTGAGACCTTTCCGATAGCAGAGATGTGATATCTCAATGCTTATACCAAACCTGAGAACCTTCCTATGGCCTGAGATGTCATATACAACTCCTTCCCATTCCAATCCTGAGACCCTTCCTCTAGCATGAGATGTGATATCTCAATGCTTATACCAAATCTGAGACCCTTCCTATAGCATGAGATGTGATATCCAATTCCTTCCCATTCCAATCCTGAGACCCTTCCTATAGCATGAGATGTGATATCTCAATGCTTATACCAAAACTGAGAGCCTACCTATAGCATGAGATGTGATATCCAAGTCCACCCCATTCCAATCCTTAGACCCTTCCTACAGCATGCGATGTGATATCTCAATGATTCTAATACCAAACCAGAGACTCTTCCTATAACATGAGATGGGATATCCAACTCCTTCCCATTCAAATCCTGAGCCGCTTCCGATAGCAGAGATGTGATATCTCAATGCTTATACCAAACCTGAGACCCTTCCTATAACATGAGATGTGATATCCAACTCCTTCCCGTTCCGAACCTGAGACACTAACTATAGCATATGTGATATCCAACTCCTTCCCATTCCAAACATGAGACCCTTCCTATAGCAAGAAAGTAATATCCAACTCCTACCCATTCCAATCCTGAGACCCTTCCTATAGCAAGAGATGTGATATCCAAATCCTTCCCATTCCAATCCTGAGACCCTTCCTATAACATGAGATGTGATATCCAACTCCTTCCCATTCCAACCTGAGACACTTCCTATAGCATGAGAAGGGATATCCAACTCCTTCCCAATCCAATCCTGAGACCCTTCCGATAGCAGAGATGTGATATCTCAATGCTTAAACCAAACCTGAGACCCTTCCTGTGGCATGAGATGTGATATCCAACTCCTTGCCATTCAAATCCTGAGACCCTTCCTATAGCATGAAAAGGGATATCCAACTCCTTCCCAATCCAATCCTGAGACCCTTCCGATAGCAGAGACGTGATATCTCAATGCTTCTACCAAACCTGAGACCCTTCCTTTAGCATGAGATGTGATATCCAAATCCTTCACATTCCAATCCTGAGACCCTTCCTATAGCATGAGATGTGATATCTCAATGCTTCTAATACCAAACCTGAGATCCTTCCTATAACATGAGATGTGATATCCAATTCCTTCCCATTCCAAACCTGAGACCCTTCCTATTGGATGAGTTGTGATATCCAACTCCTTCCCATTCCAACCCTGAGACCCTTCCTATAGCATGAGATGTGATGTCTCAATGATTCTAATACCAAACCTGAGATCCTTCCTATAACATGAGATGTGATATCCAACTCCTTCCATTACAATCCTGAGACCCGTCCTATAGCATGAGATGTGATATCTCAATGCTTATACCAAACCTGAGACCCTTCCTATAGCATGAGATGTGATATCCAACTCCTTCCCATTCCAACCTGAGACACTTCCTATAGCATGAGAAGGGATATCCAACTCCTTCCCAATCCAATCCTGAGACCCTTCCGATAGCAGAGATGTGATATCTCAATGCTTATACCAAACCTGAGACCCTTCCTATGGCATGAGATGTGATATCCAACTCCTTGCCATTCAAATCCTGAGACCCTTCCTATAGCATGAGAAGGGATATCCAACTCCTTCCCAATCCAATCCTGAGACCCTTCCGATAGCAGCGACGTGATATCTCAATGCTTCTACCAAACCTGAGACCCTTCCTTTAGCATGAGATGTGATATCCAAATCCTTCACATTCCAATCCTGAGACTCTTCCTTTAGCATGAGATGTGATATCTCAATGCTTATACCAAATCTGAGACCCTTCCTATAGCATGAGATGTGATATCCAATTCCTTCCCATTCCAATCCTGAGACCCTTCCTATAGCATGAGATGTGATATCTCAATGCTTATACCAAACCTGAGAGCCTACCTATAGCATGAGATGTGATATCCAAGTCCATCCCATTCCAATCCTTTGACCCTTCCTACAGCATGCGATGTGATATCTCAATGATTCTACCAAACCAGAGACTCTTCCTATAACATGAGATGGGATATCCAACTCCTTCCCATTCCAATCCTGAGCCGCTTCCGATAGCAGAGATGTGATATCTCAATGCTTATACCAAGCCTGAGACCCTTCCTATAACATGAGATGTGATATCCAACTCCTTCCCGTTCCAAACCTGAGACACTAACTATAGCATATGTGATATCCAACTCCTTCCCATTCCAAACATGAGACCCTTCCTATAGCAAGAAAGTAATATCCAACTCCTACCCATTCCAATCCTGAGAACCTTCCTATAGCAAGAGATGTGATATCCAAATCCTTCCCATTCCAATCCTGAGACCCTTCCTATAACATGAGATGTGATATCCAACTCCTTCCCATTCCAACCTGAGACACTTCCTATAGCATGAGAAGGGATATCCAACTCCTTCCCAATCCAATCCTGAGACCCTTCCGATAGCAGAGATGTGATATCTCAATGCTTATACCAAACCTGAGACCCTTCCTATGGCATGAGATGTGATATCCAACTCCTTCCCAATCCAATCCTGAGACCCTTCCGATAGCAGAGACGTGATATCTCAATGCTTCTACCAAACCTGAGACCCTTCCTTTAGCATGAGATGTGATATCCAAATCCTTCACATTCCAATCCTGAGACCCTTCCTATAGCATGAGATGTGATATCTCAATGCTTCTAATACCAAACCTGAGATCCTTCCTATAACATGAGATGTGATATCCAATTCCTTCCCATTCCAAACCTGAGACCCTTCCTATTGGATGAGATGTGATATCCAACTCCTTCCCATTCCAACCCTGAGACCCTTCCTATAGCATGAGATGTGATGTCTCAATGCTTCTAATACCAAACCTGAGATCCTTCCTATAACATGAGATGTGATATCCAACTCCTTCCATTCCAATCCTGAGACCCGTCCTATAGCATGAGATGTGATATCTCAATGCTTATACCAAACCTGAGACCCTTCCTATAGCATGAGATGTGATATCCAACTGCTTCCCATTCCAATCCTGAGACCCTTCCTATAGCATGAGATGTGATATCTCAATGCTTCTAATACCAAACCTGAGATCCTTCCTCTAACATGAAATGTGATATCCAACTCCTTCCCTTTCCAAACCTAAGAGCCTATCTATAGCATGAGATGTGATATCCAAGTCCTTCCCATTCCAACCCTTAGACCCTTCCTACAGCATGCAATATGATATCTCAATGATTCTAATAACAAACCTGAGACCCGTCCTATAACATGAGATGGGATATCCAACTCCTTCCCATTCCAATCCTGAGACACTTCCGATAGCAGAGATGTGATATCTCAATGCTTATACCAAACCTGAGACCCTTCCTATAACATGAGATGTGATATCCAAATCCTTCCCGTTCCAAACCTGAGACCCTTCCTTTAGCATGAGATGTGATATCCAGCACCTTCCCATTCCAATCCTGAGACACTTCCTATAGCATGAGATGTGATATCTCAATGCTTCTAATATCAAAACTGAGACCCTCCCTATAGCATGATATGTGATATCTAAGTCCTTCCCATTCCAATCCTGAGACCCTCCCTATAGCATGAGATGTGATATCCAACTCCTTCCCATTCCAATCCTGAGACCCTTCCTATAGCATGAGATATGATATCTCAATACTTCTAATACCAAACGTGAGATCCTTCCGATAACATGAGATGTGATATCCAAATCCTTCCCCTTCCAATCCTGAGACCCTCCCTTTAGCATGAGATGTGATATCCAACTCCTTCCTATTCCAATCCTGAGACTCTTCTGATAGCATGAGATGTGATATCTCAATGCTTCTAATACCAAACCTGAGATCCTTCCGATAGCATGAGATGTGATATCTCAATGCTTCTAATACCAAACCTGAGATCCTTCCTATAACATGAGATGTGATATCCAAATCCTTCCCCTTCCAAACCTGAGACCCTCCCTTTAGCATGAGATGTGATATCCAACTCCTTCCCATTCCATTCCTAAGACCCTTCTGATAGCATGAGATGTGATATCTCAATGCCTCTAATACCAAACCTGAGATCCTACCTCTAACATGAAATGTGATATCCAACTATTTCCCCTTCCAAACCTGAGAGCCTTCCTATAGCATGAGATGTGATATCCAAGTCCTTCCCATTCCAATCCTGAGACCCTTCCTATAGCTTGAGATGTGATATCCAACTCCTTCCCATTCCAATTCTGAGACCCTTCCTATACTATGAGACTTGATATCTCAATGCTTCTAATACAAACGTGAGACCCGTAATATAACATAAGATGTGATATCCAAATCCTTCCCCTTCCAAACCTTAGACCCTTCCTTTATCATGAGATGTGATATCCAACTCCTTCCCATTCCAATCCTGAGACCCTTCCGATATCATGAGATGTGATATCTCAAAGCTTCTAATATCAAACTTGAGACCCTCCCTATAGCATGAGATGTGATATCCAAGTCCTCCCCATTCCAATCCTGAGACCCTTCCTATAGCTTGAGGTGTGATATCCAACTCCTTCCCATTCCAATTCTGAGACCCTTCTTATACCATGAGACTTGATATCTCAATGCTTCTAATACCAAACCTGAGACCCGTCCTATAACATGAGATGTGATATCCAAATCCTTCCCATTCCAATCCTGAGACCCTTCCTATAGCTTGAGATGTGATATCCAACTCCTTCCCATTCCAATCCTGAGACCCTTCCGATATCATGAGATTTGTTATCTCAATGCTTCTAATATCAAACTTGAGACCCTCCCTAAAGCATGAGATGTGACATCCAAGTCCTTCCCATTCCAATCCCGAGACCCTTCCTATAACATGAGATGTGATATCCAACTCCTTCCCATTCCAACCTGAGACACTTCCTATAGCATGAGAAGGGATATCTAACTCCTTCCCAATCCAATCCTGAGACCCTTCCGATAGCAGAGATGTGATATCTGAATGCTTATACCAAACCTGAGACCCTTCCTATGGCATGAGATGTGATATCCAACTCCTTGCCATTCAAATCCTGAGACCCTTCCTATAGCATGAGATGTGATATCTCTATGCTTCTAATACCAAACCTGAGACCCTTCCTATAACATGAGATGGGATATCCAACTCCTTCCCATTCCAATCCTGAGACCCTTCCGATAGCAGAGATGTGATATCTCAATGCTTATACCAAACCTGAGAACCTTCCTATGGCCTGAGATGTCATATACAACTCCTTCCCATTCCAATCCTGAGACCCTTCCTTTAGCATGAGATGTGATATCTCAATGCTTATACCAAATCTGAGACCCTTCCTATAGCATGAGATGTGATATCCAATTCCTTCCCATTCCAATCCTGAGACCCTTCCTATAGCATGAGATGTGATATCTCAATGCTTATACCAAACCTGAGAGCCTACCTATAGCATGAGATGTGATATCCAAGTCCATCCCATTCCAATCCTTAGACCCTTCCTACAGCATGCAATGTGATATCTCAATGATTCTAATACCAAACCAGAGACTCTTCCTATAACATGAGATGGGATATCCAACTCCTTCCCATTCCAATCCTGAGCCGCTTCCGATAGCAGAGATGTGATATCTCAATGCTTATACCAAACCTGAGACCCTTCCTATAACATGAGATGTGATATCCAACTCCTTCCGTTCCAAACCTGAGACACTAACTATAGCATATGTGATATCCAACTCCTTCCAATTCCAAACATGAGACCCTTCCTATAGCAAGAAAGTAATATCCAACTCCTACCCATTCCAATCCTGAGACCCTTCCTATAGCAAGAGATGTGATATCCAAATCCTTCCCATTCCAATCCTGAGACCCTTCCTATAACATGAGATGTGATATCCAACTCCTTCCCATTCCAATCTGAGACACTTCCTATAGCATGAGAAGGGATATCCAACTCCTTCCCAATCCAATCCTGAGACCCTCCCGATAGCAGAGATGTGATATCTCAATGCTTATACCAAACCTGAGACCCTTCCTATGGCATGAGATGTGATATCCAACTCCTTCCCAATCCAATCCTGAGACCCTTCCGATAGCAGAGACGTGATATCTCAATGCTTCTACCAAACCCGAGACCCTTCCTTTAGCATGAGATGTGATATCCAAATCCTTCACATTCCAATCCTGAGACCCTTCCTATAGCATGAGATGTGATATCTCAATGCTTCTAATACCAAACCTGAGATCCTTCCTATAACATGAGATGTGATATCCAATTCCTTCCCATTCCAAACCTGAGACCCTTCCTATTGGATGCGATGTGATATCCAACTCCTTCCCATTCCAACCCTGAGACCCTTCCTATAGCATGAGATGTGATGTCTCAATGCTTCTAATACCAAACCTGAGATCCTTCCTATAACATGAGATGTGATATCCAACTCCTTCCATTCAAATCCTGAGACCCGTCCTATAGCATGAGATGTGATATCTCAATGCTTATACCAAACCTGAGACCCTTCCTATAGCATGAGATGTGATATCCAACTGCTTCCCATTCCAATCCTGAGACCCTTCCTATAGCATGAGATGTGATATCTCAATGCTTCTAATACCAAACCTGAGATCCTTCCTCTAACATGAAATGTGATATCCAACTCCTTCCCTTTCCAAACCTAAGAGCCTATCTATAGCATGAGATGTGATATCCAAGTCCTTCCCATTCCAACCCTTAGACCCTTCCTACAGCATGCAATATGATATCTCAATGATTCTAATAACAAACCTGAGACCCGTCCTATAACATGAGATGGGATATCCAACTCCTTCCCATTCCAATCCTGAGACACTTCCGATAGCAGAGATGTGATATCTCAATGCTTATACCAAACCTGAGACCCTTCCTATAACATGAGATGTGATATCCAAATCCTTCCCGTTCCAAACCTGAGACCCTTCCTTTAGCATGAGATGTGATATCCAGCACCTTCCCATTCCAATCCTGAGACACTTCCTATAGCATGAGATGTGATATCTCAATGCTTCTAATATCAAAACTGAGACCCTCCCTATAGCATGATATGTGATATCTAAGTCCTTCCCATTCCAATCCTGAGACCCTCCCTATAGCATGAGATGTGATATCCAACTCCTTCCCATTCCAATCCTGAGACCCTTCCTATAGCATGAGATATGATATCTCAATACTTCTAATACCAAACGTGAGATCCTTCCGATAACATGAGATGTGATATCCAAATCCTTCCCCTTCCAATCCTGAGACCCTCCCTTTAGCATGAGATGTGATATCGAACTCCTTCCTATTCCAATCCTGAGACTCTTCTGATAGCATGAGATGTGATATCTCAATGCTTCTAATACCAAACCTGAGATCCTTCCGATAGCATGAGATGTGATATCTCAATGCTTCTAATACCAAACCTGAGATCCTTCCTATAACATGAGATGTGATATCCAAATCCTTCCCCTTCCAAACCTGAGACCCTCCCTTTAGCATGAGATGTGATATCCAACTCCTTCCCATTCCATTCCTGAGACCCTTCTGATAGCATGAGATGTGATATCTCAATGCCTCTAATACCAAACCTGAGATTCTACCTCTAACATGAAATGTGATATCCAACTCTTTCCCCTTCCAAACCTGAGAGCCTTCCTATAGCATGAGATGTGATATCCAAGTCCTTCCCATTCCAATCCTGAGACCCTTCCTATAGCTTGAGATGTGATATCCAACTCCTTCCCATTCCAATTCTGAGACCCTTCCTATACTATGAGACTTGATATCTCAATGCTTCTAATACAAACGTGAGACCCGTAATATAACATGAGATGTGATATCCAAATCCTTCCCCTTCCAAACCTTAGACCCTTCCTTTATCATGAGATGTGATATCCAACTCCTTCCCATTCCAATCCTGAGACCCTTCCGATATCATGAGATGTGATATCTCAAAGCTTCTAATATCAAACTTGAGACCCTCCCTATAGCATGAGATGTGATATCCAAGTCCTTCCCATTCCAATCCTGAGACCCTTCCTATAGCTTGAGGTGTGATATCCAACTCCTTCCCATTCCAATTCTGAGACCCTTCTTATACCATGAGACTTGATATCTCAATGCTTCTAATACCAAACCTGAGACCCGTCCTATAACATGAGATGTGATATCCAAATCCTTCCCATTCCAATCCTGAGACCCTTCCTATAGCTTGAGATGTGATATCCAACTCCTTCCCATTCCAATCCTGAGACCCTTCCGATATCATGAGATTTGTTATCTCAATGCTTCTAATATCAAACTTGAGACCCTCCCTAAAGCATGAGATGTGACATCCAAGTCCTTCCCATTCCAATCCCGAGACCCTTCCTATAACATGAGATGTGATATCCAACTCCTTCCCATTCCAACCTGAGACACTTCCTATAGCATGAGAAGGGATATCTAACTCCTTCCCAATCCAATCCTGAGACCCTTCGGATAGCAGAGATGTGATATCTGAATGCTTATACCAAACCTGAGACCCTTCCTATGGCATGAGATGTGATATCCAACTCCTTGCCATTCAAATCCTGAGACCCTTCCTATAGCATGAGATGTGATATCTCTATGCTTCTAATACCAAACCTGAGACCCTTCCTATAACATGAGATGGGATATCCAACTCCTTCCCATTCCAATCCTGAGACCCTTCCGATAGCAGAGATGTGATATCTCAATGCTTATACCAAACCTGAGAACCTTCCTATGGCCTGAGATGTCATATACAACTCCTTCCCATTCCAATCCTGAGACCCTTCCTTTAGCATGAGATGTGATATCTCAATGCTTATACCAAATCTGAGACCCTTCCTATAGCATGAGATGTGATATCCAATTCCTTCCCATTCCAATCCTGAGACCCTTCCTATAGAATGAGATGTGATATCTCAATGCTTATACCAAACCTGAGAGCCTACCTATAGCATGAGATGTGATATCCAAGTCCATCCCATTCCAATCCTTAGACCCTTCCTACAGCATGCAATGTGATATCTCAATGATTCTAATACCAAACCAGAGACTCTTCCTATAACATGAGATGGGATATCCAACTCCTTCCCATTCCAATCCTGAGCCGCTTCCGATAGCAGAGATGTGATATCTCAATGCTTATACCAAACCTGAGACCCTTCCTATAACATGAGATGTGATATCCAACTCCTTCCGTTCCAAACCTGAGACACTAACTATAGCATATGTGATATCCAACTACTTCCCATTCCAAACATGAGACCCTTCCTATAGCAAGAAAGTAATATCCAACTCCTACCCATTCCAATCCTGAGACCCTTCCTATAGCAAGAGATGTGATATCCAAATCCTTCCCATTCCAATCCTGAGACCCTTCCTATAACATGAGATGTGATATCCAACTCCTTCCCATTCCAACCTGAGACACTTCCTATAGCATGAGAAGGGATATCCAACTCCTTCCCAATCCAATCCTGAGACCCTCCCGATAGCAGAGATGTGATATCTCAATGCTTATACCAAACCTGAGACCCTTCCTATGGCATGAGATGTGATATCCAACTCCTTCCCAATCCAATCCTGAGACCCTTCCGATAGCAGAGACGTGATATCTCAATGCTTCTACCAAACCTGAGACCCTTCCTTTAGCATGAGATGTGATATCCAAATCCTTCACATTCCAATCCTGAGACCCTTCCTATAGCATGAGATGAGATATCTCAATGCTTCTAATACCAAACCTGAGATCCTTCCTATAACATGAGATGTGATATCCAATTCCTTCCCATTCCAAACCTGAGACCCTTCCTATTGGATGCGATGTGATATCCAACTCCTTCCCATTCCAACCCTGAGACCCTTCCTATAGCATGAGATGTGATGTCTCAATGCTTCTAATACCAAACCTGAGATCCTTCCTATAACATGAGATGTGATATCCAACTCCTTCCATTCAAATCCTGAGACCCGTCCTATAGCATGAGATGTGATATCTCAATGCTTATACCAAACCTGAGACCCTTCCTATAGCATGAGATGTGATATCCAACTGCTTCCCATTCCAATCCTGAGACCCTTCCTATAGCATGAGATGTGATATCTCAATGCTTCTAATACCAAACCTGAGATCCTTCCTCTAACATGAAATGTGATATCCAACTCCTTCCCTTTCCAAACCTAAGAGCCTATCTATTGCATGAGATGTGATATCCAAGTCCTTCCCATTCCAACCCTTAGACCCTTCCTACAGCATGCAATATGATATCTCAATGATTCTAATAACAAACCTGAGACCCGTCCTATAACATGAGATGGGATATCCAACTCCTTCCCATTCCAATCCTGAGACACTTCCGATAGCAGAGATGTGATATCTCAATGCTTATACCAAACCTGAGACCCTTCCTATAACATGAGATGTGATATCCAAATCCTTCCCGTTCCAAACCTGAGACCCTTCCTTTAGCATGAGATGTGATATCCAGCACCTTCCCATTCCAATCCTGAGACACTTCCTATAGCATGAGATGTGATATCTCAATGCTTCTAATATCAAAACTGAGACCCTCCCTATAGCATGATATGTGATATCTAAGTCCTTCCCATTCCAATCCTGAGACCCTCCCTATAGCATGAGATGTGATATCCAACTCCTTCCCATTCCAATCCTGAGACCCTTCCTATAGCATGAGATATGATATCTCAATACTTCTAATACCAAACGTGAGATCCTTCCGATAACATGAGATGTGATATCCAAATCCTTCCCCTTCCAATCCTGAGACCCTCCCTTTAGCATGAGATGTGATATCGAACTCCTTCCTATTCCAATCCTGAGACTCTTCTGATAGCATGAGATGTGATATCTCAATGCTTCTAATACCAAACCTGAGATCCTTCCGATAGCATGAGATGTGATATCTCAATGCTTCTAATACCAAACCTGAGATCCTTCCTATAACATGAGATGTGATATCCAAATCCTTCCCCTTCCAAATCTGAGACCCTCCCTTTAGCATGAGATGTGATATCCAACTCCTTCCCATTCCATTCCTGAGACCCTTCTGATAGCATGAGATGTGATATCTCAATGCCTCTAATACCAAACCTGAGATTCTACCTCTAACATGAAATGTGATATCCAACTCTTTCCCCTTCCAAACCTGAGAGCCTTCCTATAGCATGAGATGTGATATCCAAGTCCTTCCCATTCCAATCCTGAGACCCTTCCTATAACTTGAGATGTGATATCCAACTCCTTCCCATTCCAATTCTGAGACCCTTCCTATACTATGAGACTTGATATCTCAATGCTTCTAATACAGACGTGAGACCCGTAATATAACATGAGATGTGATATCCAAATCCTTCCCCTTCCAAACCTTAGACCCTTCCTTTATCATGAGATGTGATATCCAACTCCTTCCCATTCCAATCCTGAGACCCTTCCGATATCATGAGATGTGATATCTCAAAGCTTCTAATATCAAACTTGAGACCCTCCCTATAGCATGAGATGTGATATCCAAGTCCTTCCCATTCCAATCCTGAGACCCTTCCTATAGCATGAGATGTGATATCTCAATGCTTCTAATACCAAACCTGAGACCCTTCCTATAACATGAGATGGGAATATCCAACTCCTTCCCATTCCAATCCTGAGACCCTTCCGATAGCAGA
This sequence comes from Ambystoma mexicanum, assembly GCF_040938575.1. NCBI lineage: Eukaryota > Metazoa > Chordata > Amphibia > Caudata > Ambystomatidae > Ambystoma > Ambystoma mexicanum. Next base: position 365,344 of record NW_027182342.1, on the reverse strand, counting down.
GATGTGATATCTCAATGCTTATACCAAACCTGAGATCCTTCCTATAACATGAGATGTGATATCCAACTCCTTCCCATTCCAATCCTGAGACACTTCCTATAGCATGAGATGTGATATCTCACTGCTTATACCAAACCTGAGACCCTTCCCATAGCATGAGATGTGATATCCAACTCCTTCCCATTCCAATCCTCAGACCCTTCCTATAGCATGAGGTGTGATATCTCAATGCTTCTAATATCAAACTTGAGACCCTACCTATAGCATGAGATGTGATATCCAAGTCCTTCCCATTACAATCCTGAGACACTTCCTATAGCATGAGATGTGATATCCAACTCCTTCCCATTCCAATCCTGAGACCCTTCCTATAGCATGAGATATGATATCTCAATACTTCTAATACCAAACGTGAGATCCTTCCGATAACATGAGATGTGATATCCAAATCCTTCCCCTTCCAAACCTGAGACCCTCCCTTTAGCATGAGATGTGATATCCAACTCCTTCCCATTCCAATCCTGAGACCCTTCTGATAGCATGAGATGTGATATCTCAATGCTTCTAATACCAAACCTGAGATCCTTCCGATAGCATGAGATGTGATATCTCAATGCTTCTAATACCAAACCTGAGATCCTTCCTATAACATGAGATGTGATATCCAAATCCTTCCCCTTCCAAACCTGAGACCCTCCCTTTAGCATGAGATGTGATATCCAACTCCTTCCCATTCCATTCCCGAGACCCTTCTGATAGCATGAGATGTGATATCTCAATGCCTCTAATACCAAACCTGAGATCCTACCTCTAACATGAAATGTGATATCCAACTCTTTCCCCTTCCAAACCTGAGAGCCTTCCTATAGCATGGGATGTGATATCCAAGTCCTTCCCATTCCAATCCTGAGACCCTTCCTATAGCTTGAGATGTGATATCCAACTCCTTCCCATTCCAATTCTGAGACCCTTCCTATACTCTGAGACTTGATATCTCAATGCTTCTAATACCAAACCTGAGACCCGTAATATAACATGAGATGTGATATCCAAATCCTTCCCCTTCCAAACCTTAGACCCTTCCTTTATCATGAGATGTGATATTCAACTCCTTCCCATTCCAATCCTGAGACCCTTCCGATATCATGAGATGTGATATCTCAAAGCTTCTAATATCAAACTTGAGACCCTCCCTATAGCATGAGATGTGATATCCAAGTCCTTCCCATTCCAATCCTGAGACCCTTCCTATAGCATGAGATGTGATATCTCAATGCTTCTAATACCAAACCTGAGACCCTTCCTATTACATGAGATGGGAATATCCAACTCCTTCCCATTCCAATCCTGAGACCCTTCCGATAGCAGAGATGTGATATCTCAATGCTTATACCAAACCTGAGACCCTTCGTATGGCATGAGATGTGATATCCAACTCCTTGCCATTCAAATCTTGAGACCCTTCCTATAGCATGAGAAGGGATATCCAACTCCTTCCCAATCCAATCCTGAGACCCTTCCGATAGCAGAGACGTGATATCTCAATGCTTCTACCAAACCTGAGACCCTTCCTTTAGCATGAGATGTGATATCCAAATCCTTCACATTCCAATCCTGAGACCCTTCCTATAGCATGAGATGTGATATCTCAATGCTTCTAATACCAAACCTGAGATCCTTCCTATAACATGAGATGTGATATCCAATTCCTTCCCATTCCAAACCTGAGACCCTTCCTATTGGATGAGTTGTGATATCCAACTCCTTCCCATTCCAACCCTGAGACCCTTCCTATAGCATGAGATGTAATGTCTCAATGATTCTAATACCAAACCTGAGATCCTTCCTATAACATGAGATGTGATATCCAACTCCTTCCATTCCAATCCTGAGACCCGTCCTATAGCATGAGATGTGATATCGCAATGCTTATACCAAACCTGAGACCCTTCCTATAGCATGAGATGTGATATCCAACTACTTCCCATTCCAATCCTGAGACCCTTCCTATAGCATGAGATGTGATATCTCAATGCTTCTAATACCAAACCTGAGATCCTTCCTCTAACATGAAATGTGATATCCAACTCCTTCCCTTTCCAAACCTAAGAGCCTATCTATAGCATGAGATGTGATATCCAGGTCCTTCCTATTCCAATCCTTAGACCCTTCCTACAGCATGCAATATGATATCTCAATGATTCTAATACCAAACCTGAGATCCTTCCTATGACATGAGATGTGATATCCAACTCCTTCCATTCCAATCCTGAGACCCTTCCTATAGCATGAGATGTGATATATCAATGCTTATACCAAACCTGAGACCCTTCCTATAGCATGAGATGTGATATCCAACTCCTTCCCATTCCAATCCTGAGACCTTTCCTATAGCATGAGATGTGATATCTCAATGCTTCTAATACCAACCCTGAGATCCTTCCTCTAACATGAAATGTGAGATCCAACTCCTTCCCTTTCCAAACCTAAGAGCCTATCTATAGCATGAGATGTGATATCCAAGTCCTTCACATTCCAACCCTTAGACCCTTCCTACAGTATGCAATATGATATCTCAATGATTCCAATAACAAACCTGAGACACGTCCTATAACATGAGATGGGATATCCAACTCCTTCCCATTCCAATCCTGAGACACTTCCGATAGCAGAGATGTGATATCTCAATGTTTATACCAAACCTGAGACCCTTCCTATAACATGAGATGTGATATCCAACTCCTTCCCGTTCCAAACCTGAGACCCTTCCTTTAGCATGAGATGTGATATCCAGCTCCTTCCCATTCCAATCCTGAGACACTTCCGATAGCATGAGATGTGATATCTCAATGCTTCTAATATCAAAACTGAGACCCTCCCTATAGCATGATATGTGATATCTAAGTCCTTCCCATTCCAATCCTGAGACCCTTCCTATAGCATGAGATGTGATATCTCAATGCTTCTACCAAACCTGAGACCCTTCCTTTAGCATGAGATGTGATATCCAACTCCTTCCCATTCCAATCCTGAGACCCTTCCTATAGCATGAGATGTGATATCTCAATACTTCTAATACCAAACCTGAGATCCTTCCGATAACATGAGATGTGATATCTCAATACTTCTAATACCAAACCTGAGATCCATACTATAACATGAGATGTGATATCCAACTCCTTCCCTTTCCAAACCTGAGAGCCGTTCTATAGCATGAGATGTGATATCCAGGTCCTTCCCATTCCAATCCTTAGACCCTTCCTACAGCATGCAATATGATATCTCAATGCTTATACCAAACCTGAGAACCTTCCTATGGCCTGAGATGTCATGGCCTGAGATGTCATATACAACTCCTTCCCATTCCAATCCTGAGACCCTTCCTTTAGCATGAGATGTGATATCTCAATGCTTATACCAAATCTGAGACCCTTCCTATAGCATGAGATGTGATATCCAATTCCTTCCCATTCCAATCCTGAGACCCTTCCTATAGCATGAGATGTGATATCTCAATGCTTATACCAAACCTGAGAGCCTACCTATAACATGAGATGTGATATCCAAGTCCATCCCATTCCAATCCTTAGACCCTTCCTACAGCATGCGATGTGATATCTCAATGATTCTAATACCAAACCAGAGACTCTTCCTATAACATGAGATGGGATATCCAACTCCTTCCCATTCCAATCCTGAGCCGCTTCCGATAGCAGAGATGTGATATCTCAATGCTTATACCAAACCTGAGACCCTTCCTATAACATGAGATGTGATATCCAACTCCTTCCCGTTCCAAACCTGAGACACTAACTATAGCATATGTGATATCCAACTCCTTCCCATTCCAAACATGAGACCCTTCCTATAGCAAGAAAGTAATATCCAACTCCTACCCATTCCAATCCTGAGACCCTTCCTATAGCAAGAGATGTGATATCCAAATCCTTCCCATTCCAATCCTGAGACCCTTCCTATAACATGAGATGTGATATCCAACTCCTTCCCATTCCAACCTGAGACACTTCCTATAGCATGAGAAGGGATATCCAACTCCTTCCCAATCCAATCCTGAGACCCTTCCGATAGCAGAGATGTGATATCTCAATGCTTATACCAAACCTGAGACCCTTCCTATGGCATGAGATGTGATATCCAACTCCTTGCCATTCAAATCCTGAGACCCTTCCTATATCATGAGAAGGGATATCCAACTCCTTCCCAATCCAATCCTGAGACCCTTCCGATAGCAGCGACGTGATATCTCAATGCTTCTACCAAACCTGAGACCCTTCCTTTAGCATGAGATGTGATATCCAAATCCTTCACATTCCAATCCTGAGACCCTTCCTATAGCATGAGATGTGATATCTCAATGCTTCTAATACCAAACCTGAGATCCTTCCTATAACATGAGATGTGATATCCAATTCCTTCCCATTCCAAACCTGAGACCCTTCCTATTGGATGAGATGTGATATCCAACTCCTTCCCATTCCAACCCTGAGACCCTTCCTATAGCATGAGATGTGATGTCTCAATGCTTATACCAAACCTGAGACCCTTCCTATAGCATGAGATGTGATATCCAACTGTTTCCCATTCCAATCCTGAGACCCTTCCTATAGCATGAGATGTGATATCTCAATGCTTCTAATACCAAACCTGAGATCCTTCCTCTAACATGAAATGTGATATCCAACTCCTTCCCTTTCCAAACCTAAGAGCCTATCTATAGCATGAGATGTGATATCCAAGTCCTTCACATTCCAACCCTTAGACCCTTCCTACAGCATGCAATATGATATCTCAATGATTCTAATAACAAACCTGAGACCCGTCCTATAACATGAGATGGGATATCCAACTCCTTCCCATTCCAATCCTGAGACACTTCCGATAGCAGAGATGTGATATCTCAATGCTTATACCAAACCTGAGACCCTTCCTATAACATGAGATGTGATATCCAAATCCTTCCCGTTCCAAACCTGAGACCCTTCCTTTAGCATGAGATGTGATATCCAGCTCCTTCCCATTCCAATCCTGAGACACTTCCGATAGCATGAGATGTGATATCTCAATGCTTCTAATATCAAAACTGAGACCCTCCCTATAGCATGATATGTGATATCTAAGTCCTTCCCATTCCAATCCTGAGACCCTCCCTATAGCATGAGATGTGATATCCAACTCCTTCCCATTCCAATCCTGAGACCCTTCCTATAGCATGAGATATGATATCTCAATACTTCTAATACCAAACGTGAGATCCTTCCGATAACATGAGATGTGATATCCAAATCCTTCCCCTTCCAAACCTGAGACCCTCCCTTTAGCATGAAATGTGATATCCAACTCCTTCCTATTCCAATCCTGAGACTCTTCTGATGGCATGAGATGTGATATCTCAATGCTTCTAATACCAAACCTGAGATCCTTCCGATAGCATGAGATGTGATATCTCAATGCTTCTAATACCAAACCTGAGATCCTTCCTATAACATGAGATGTGATATCCAAATCCTTCCCCTTCCAAACCTGAGACCCTCCCTTTAGCATGAGATGTGATATCTCAATGCCTCTAATACCAAACCTGAGATCCTTCCGATAGCATGAGATGTGATATCTCAATGCTTCTAATACCAAACCTGAGATCATTCCTATAACATGAGATGTGATATCCAAATCCTTCCCATTCCATTCCTGAGACCCTTCTGATAGCATGAGATGTGATATCTCAATGCCTCTAATACTAAACCTGAGATCCTACCTCTAACATGAAATGAGATATCCAACTCTTTCCCCTTCCAAACCTGAGAGCCTTCCTATAGCATGAGATGTGATATCCAAGTCCTTCCCATTCCAATACTGAGACCCTTCCTATAGCTTGAGATGTGATATCCAACTCCTTCCCATTCCAATTCTGAGACCCTTCCTATAGCATGAGATGTCATATCTCAATGCTTATACCAAACCTGAGAGCCTACCTATAGCATGAGATGTGATATCCAAGTCCATCCCATTCCAATCCTTAGACCCTTCCTACAGCATGCGATGTGATATCTCAATGATTATAATACCAAACCAGAGACTCTTCCTATAACATGAGATGGGATATCCAACTCCTTCCCATTCCAATTCTGAGACCCTTCCTATACTATGAGACTTGATATCTCAATGCTTCTAATACCAAACCTGAGACCCGTAATATAACATGAGATGTGATATCCAAATCCTTCCCCTTCCAAACCTTAGACCCTTCCTTTATCATGAGATGTGATATCCAACTCCTTCCCATTCCAATCCTGAGACCCTTCCGATATCATGAGATGTGATATCTCAAAGCTTCTAATATCAAACTTGAGACCCTCCCTATAGCATGAGATGTGATATCCAAGTCCTTCCCATTCCAATCCTGAGACCCTTCCTATAGCATGAGATGTGATATCTCAATGCTTCTAATACCAAACCTGAGACCCTTCCTATAACATGAGATGGGAATATCCAACTCCTTCCCATTCCAATCTTGAGACCCTTCCGACAGCAGAGATGTGATATCTCACTGCTTATACCAAACCTGAGACCCTTCCCATAGCAGGAGATATGATATCCAACTCCTTCCCATTCCAACCTGAGACACTTCCTATAGCATGAGAAGGGATATCCAACTCCTTCCCAATCCAAGCCTGAGACCCTTCCGATAGCAGAGATGTGATATCTCAATGCTTATACCAAACCTGAGACCCTTCCTATGGCATGAGATGTGATATCCAACTCCTTGCCATTCAAATCCTGAGACCCTTCCTATAGCATGAGAAGGGATATCCAACTCCTTCCCAATCCAATCCTGAGACCCTTCCGATAGCAGCGACTTGATATCTCAATGCTTCTACCAAACCTGAGACCCTTCCTTTAGCATGAGATGTGATATCCAAATCCTTCACATTCCAATCCTGAGACCCTTCCTATAGCATGAGATGTGATATCTCAATGCTTCTAATACCAAACCTGAGATCCTTCCTATAACATGAGATGTGATATCCAATTCCTTCCCATTCCAAACCTGAGACCCTTCCTATTGGATGAGATGTGATATCCAACTCCTTCCCATTCCAACCCTGAGACCCTTCCTATAGCATGAGATGTGATGTCTCAATGCGTCTAATACCAAACCTGAGATCCTTCCTATAACATGAGATGTGATATCCAACTCCTTCCCGTTCCAAACCTGAGACCCTTCCTTTAGCATGAGATGTGATATCCAGCTCCTTCCCATTCCAATCCTGAGACACTTCCGATAGCATGAGATGTGATATCTCAATGCTTCTAATACCAAACCTGAGACCCTTCCTATAACATGAGATGTGATATCCAAATCCTTCCCGTTCCAAACCTGAGACCCTTCCTTTAGCATGAGATGTGATATCCAGCACCTTCCCATTCCAATCCTGAGACACTTCCTATAGCATGAGATGTGATATCTCAATGCTTCTAATATCAAAACTGAGACCCTCCCTATAGCATGATATGTGATATCTAAGTCCTTCCCATTCCAATCCTGAGACCCTCCCTATAGCATGAGATGTGATATCCAACTCCTTCCCATTCCAATCCTGAGACCCTTCCTATAGCATGAGATATGATATCTCAATACTTCTAATACCAAACGTGAGATCCTTCCGATAACATGAGATGTGATATCCAAATCCTTCCCCTTCCAATCCTGAGACCCTCCCTTTAGCATGAGATGTGATATCGAACTCCTTCCTATTCCAATCCTGAGACTCTTCTGATAGCATGAGATGTGATATCTCAATGCTTCTAATACCAAACCTGAGATCCTTCCGATAGCATGAGATGTGATATCTCAATGCTTCTAATACCAAACCTGAGATCCTTCCTATAACATGAGATGTGATATCCAAATCCTTCCCCTTCCAAACCTGAGACCCTCCCTTTAGCATGAGATGTGATATCCAACTCCTTCCCATTCCATTCCTGAGACCCTTCTGATAGCATGAGATGTGATATCTCAATGCCTCTAATACCAAACCTGAGATTCTACCTCTAACATGAAATGTGATATCCAACTCTTTCCCCTTCCAAACCTGAGAGCCTTCCTATAGCATGAGATGTGATATCCAAGTCCTTCCCATTCCAATCCTGAGACCCTTCCTATAGCTTGAGATGTGATATCCAACTCCTTCCCATTCCAATTCTGAGACCCTTCCTATACTATGAGACTTGATATCTCAATGCTTCTAATACAAACGTGAGACCCGTAATATAACATGAGATGTGATATCCAAATCCTTCCCCTTCCAAACCTTAGACCCTTCCGTTATCATGAGATGTGATATCCAACTCCTTCCCATTCCAATCCTGAGACCCTTCCGATATCATGAGATGTGATATCTCAAAGCTTCTAATATCAAACTTGAGACCCTCCCTATAGCATGAGATGTGATATCCAAGTCCTTCCCATTCCAATCCTGAGACCCTTCCTATAGCATGAGATGTGATATCTCAATGCTTCTAATACCAAACCTGAGACCCTTCCTATTACATGAGATGGGAATATCCAACTCCTTCCCATTCCAATCCTGAGACCCTTCCGATAGCAGAGATGTGATATCTCAATGCTTATACCAAACCTGAGACCCTTCGTATGGCATGAGATGTGATATCCAACTCCTTGCCATTCAAATCTTGAGACCCTTCCTATAGCATGAGAAGGGATATCCAACTCCTTCCCAATCCAATCCTGAGACCCTTCCGATAGCAGAGACGTGATATCTCAATGCTTCTACCAAACCTGAGACCCTTCCTTTAGCATGAGATGTGATATCCAAATCCTTCACATTCCAATCCTGAGACCCTTCCTATAGCATGAGATGTGATATCTCAATGCTTCTAATACCAAACCTGAGATCCTTCCTATAACATGAGATGTGATATCCAATTCCTTCCCATTCCAAACCTGAGACCCTTCCTATTGGATGAGTTGTGATATCCAACTCCTTCCCATTCCAACCCTGAGACCCTTCCTATAGCATGAGATGTAATGTCTCAATGATTCTAATACCAAACCTGAGATCCTTCCTATAACATGAGATGTGATATCCAACTCCTTCCATTCCAATCCTGAGACCCGTCCTATAGCATGAGATGTGATATCGCAATGCTTATACCAAACCTGAGACCCTTCCTATAGCATGAGATGTGATATCCAACTACTTCCCATTCCAATCCTGAGACCCTTCCTATAGCATGAGATGTGATATCTCAATGCTTCTAATACCAAACCTGAGATCCTTCCTCTAACATGAAATGTGATATCCAACTCCTTCCCTTTCCAAACCTAAGAGCCTATCTATAGCATGAGATGTGATATCCAGGTCCTTCCTATTCCAATCCTTAGACCCTTCCTACAGCATGCAATATGATATCTCAATGATTCTAATACCAAACCTGAGATCCTTCCTATGACATGAGATGTGATATCCAACTCCTTCCATTCCAATCCTGAGACCCTTCCTATAGCATGAGATGTGATATATCAATGCTTATACCAAACCTGAGACCCTTCCTATAGCATGAGATGTGATATCCAACTCCTTCCCATTCCAATCCTGAGACCTTTCCTATAGCATGAGATGTGATATCTCAATGCTTCTAATACCAACCCTGAGATCCTTCCTCTAACATGAAATGTGAGATCCAACTCCTTCCCTTTCCAAACCTAAGAGCCTATCTATAGCATGAGATGTGATATCCAAGTCCTTCACATTCCAACCCTTAGACCCTTCCTACAGTATGCAATATGATATCTCAATGATTCCAATAACAAACCTGAGACACGTCCTATAACATGAGATGGGATATCCAACTCCTTCCCATTCCAATCCTGAGACACTTCCGATAGCAGAGATGTGATATCTCAATGTTTATACCAAACCTGAGACCCTTCCTATAACATGAGATGTGATATCCAACTCCTTCCCGTTCCAAACCTGAGACCCTTCCTTTAGCATGAGATGTGATATCTAGCTCCTTCCCATTCCAATCCTGAGACACTTCCGATAGCATGAGATGTGATATCTCAATGCTTCTAATATCAAAACTGAGACCCTCCCTATAGCATGATATGTGATATCTAAGTCCTTCCCATTCCAATCCTGAGACCCTTCCTATAGCATGAGATGTGATATCTCAATGCTTCTACCAAACCTGAGACCCTTCCTTTAGCATGAGATGTGATATCCAACTCCTTCCCATTCCAATCCTGAGACCCTTCCTATAGCATGAGATGTGATATCTCAATACTTCTAATACCAAACCTGAGATCCTTCCGATAACATGAGATGTGATATCTCAATACTTCTAATACCAAACCTGAGATCCATACTATAACATGAGATGTGATATCCAACTCCTTCCCTTTCCAAACCTGAGAGCCGTTCTATAGCATGAGATGTGATATCCAGGTCCTTCCCATTCCAATCCTTAGACCCTTCCTACAGCATGCAATATGATATCTCAATGCTTATACCAAACCTGAGAACCTTCCTATGGCCTGAGATGTCATGGCCTGAGATGTCATATACAACTCCTTCCCATTCCAATCCTGAGACCCTTCCTTTAGCATGAGATGTGATATCTCAATGCTTATACCAAATCTGAGACCCTTCCTATAGCATGAGATGTGATATCCAATTCCTTCCCATTCCAATCCTGAGACCCTTCCTATAGCATGAGATGTGATATCTCAATGCTTATACCAAACCTGAGAGCCTACCTATAACATGAGATGTGATATCCAAGTCCATCCCATTCCAATCCTTAGACCCTTCCTACAGCATGCGATGTGATATCTCAATGATTCTAATACCAAACCAGAGACTCTTCCTATAACATGAGATGGGATATCCAACTCCTTCCCATTCCAATCCTGAGCCGCTTCCGATAGCAGAGATGTGATATCTCAATGCTTATACCAAACCTGAGACCCTTCCTATAACATGAGATGTGATATCCAACTCCTTCCCGTTCCAAACCTGAGACACTAACTATAGCATATGTGATATCCAACTCCTTCCCATTCCAAACATGAGACCCTTCCTATAGCAAGAAAGTAATATCCAACTCCTACCCATTCCAATCCTGAGACCCTTCCTATAGCAAGAGATGTGATATCCAAATCCTTCCCATTCCAATCCTGAGACCCTTCCTATAACATGAGATGTGATATCCAACTCCTTCCCATTCCAACCTGAGACACTTCCTATAGCATGAGAAGGGATATCCAACTCCTTCCCAATCCAATCCTGAGACCCTTCCGATAGCAGAGATGTGATATCTCAATGCTTATACCAAACCTGAGACCCTTCCTATGGCATGAGATGTGATATCCAACTCCTTGCCATTCAAATCCTGAGACCCTTCCTATATCATGAGAAGGGATATCCAACTCCTTCCCAATCCAATCCTGAGACCCTTCCGATAGCAGCGACGTGATATCTCAATGCTTCTACCAAACCTGAGACCCTTCCTTTAGCATGAGATGTGATATCCAAATCCTTCACATTCCAATCCTGAGACCCTTCCTATAGCATGAGATGTGATATCTCAATGCTTCTAATACCAAACCTGAGATCCTTCCTATAACATGAGATGTGATATCCAATTCCTTCCCATTCCAAACCTGAGACCCTTCCTATTGGATGAGATGTGATATCCAACTCCTTCCCATTCCAACCCTGAGACCCTTCCTATAGCATGAGATGTGATGTCTCAATGCTTATACCAAACCTGAGACCCTTCCTATAGCATGAGATGTGATATCCAACTGTTTCCCATTCCAATCCTGAGACCCTTCCTATAGCATGAGATGTGATATCTCAATGCTTCTAATACCAAACCTGAGATCCTTCCTCTAACATGAAATGTGATATCCAACTCCTTCCCTTTCCAAACCTAAGAGCCTATCTATAGCATGAGATGTGATATCCAAGTCCTTCACATTCCAACCCTTAGACCCTTCCTACAGCATGCAATATGATATCTCAATGATTCTAATAACAAACCTGAGACCCGTCCTATAACATGAGATGGGATATCCAACTCCTTCCCATTCCAATCCTGAGACACTTCCGATAGCAGAGATGTGATATCTCAATGCTTATACCAAACCTGAGACCCTTCCTATAACATGAGATGTGATATCCAAATCCTTCCCGTTCCAAACCTGAGACCCTTCCTTTAGCATGAGATGTGATATCCAGCTCCTTCCCATTCCAATCCTGAGACACTTCCGATAGCATGAGATGTGATATCTCAATGCTTCTAATATCAAAACTGAGACCCTCCCTATAGCATGATATGTGATATCTAAGTCCTTCCCATTCCAATCCTGAGACCCTCCCTATAGCATGAGATGTGATATCCAACTCCTTCCCATTCCAATCCTGAGACCCTTCCTATAGCATGAGATATGATATCTCAATACTTCTAATACCAAACGTGAGATCCTTCCGATAACATGAGATGTGATATCCAAATCCTTCCCCTTCCAAACCTGAGACCCTCCCTTTAGCATGAAATGTGATATCCAACTCCTTCCTATTCCAATCCTGAGACTCTTCTGATGGCATGAGATGTGATATCTCAATGCTTCTAATACCAAACCTGAGATCCTTCCGATAGCATGAGATGTGATATCTCAATGCTTCTAATACCAAACCTGAGATCCTTCATATAACATGAGATGTGATATCCAAATCCTTCCCCTTCCAAACCTGAGACCCTCCCTTTAGCATGAGATGTGATATCTCAATGCCTCTAATACCAAACCTGAGATCCTTCCGATAGCATGAGATGTGATATCTCAATGCTTCTAATACCAAACCTGAGATCATTCCTATAACATGAGATGTGATATCCAAATCCTTCCCATTCCTGAGACCCTTCTGATAGCATGAGATGTGATATCTCAATGCCTCTAATACTAAACCTGAGATCCTACCTCTAACATGAAATGAGATATCCAACTCTTTCCCCTTCCAAACCTGAGAGCCTTCCTATAGCATGAGATGTGATATCCAAGTCCTTCCCATTCCAATACTGAGACCCTTCCTATAGCTTGAGATGTGATATCCAACTCCTTCCCATTCCAATTCTGAGACCCTTCCTATAGCATGAGATGTCATATCTCAATGCTTATACCAAACCTGAGAGCCTACCTATAGCATGAGATGTGATATCCAAGTCCATCCCATTCCAATCCTTAGACCCTTCCTACAGCATGCGATGTGATATCTCAATGATTATAATACCAAACCAGAGACTCTTCCTATAACATGAGATGGGATATCCAACTCCTTCCCATTCCAATTCTGAGACCCTTCCTATACTATGAGACTTGATATCTCAATGCTTCTAATACCAAACCTGAGACCCGTAATATAACATGAGATGTGATATCCAAATCCTTCCCCTTCCAAACCTTAGACCCTTCCTTTATCATGAGATGTGATATCCAACTCCTTCCCATTCCAATCCTGAGACCCTTCCGATATCATGAGATGTGATATCTCAAAGCTTCTAATATCAAACTTGAGACCCTCCCTATAGCATGAGATGTGATATCCAAGTCCTTCCCATTCCAATCCTGAGACCCTTCCTATAGCATGAGATGTGATATCTCAATGCTTCTAATACCAAACCTGAGACCCTTCCTATAACATGAGATGGGAATATCCAACTCCTTCCCATTCCAATCTTGAGACCCTTCCGATAGCAGAGATGTGATATCTCACTGCTTATACCAAACCTGAGACCCTTCCCATAGCAGGAGATATGATATCCAACTCCTTCCCATTCCAACCTGAGACACTTCCTATAGCATGAGAAGGGATATCCAACTCCTTCCCAATCCAAGCCTGAGACCCTTCCGATAGCAGAGATGTGATATCTCAATGCTTATACCAAACCTGAGACCCTTCCTATGGCATGAGATGTGATATCCAACTCCTTGCCATTCAAATCCTGAGACCCTTCCTATAGCATGAGAAGGGATATCCAACTCCTTCCCAATCCAATCCTGAGACCCTTCCGATAGCAGCGACTTGATATCTCAATGCTTCTACCAAACCTGAGACCCTTCCTTTAGCATGAGATGTGATATCCAAATCCTTCACATTCCAATCCTGAGACCCTTCCTATAGCATGAGATGTGATATCTCAATGCTTCTAATACCAAACCTGAGATCCTTCCTATAACATGAGATGTGATATCCAATTCCTTCCCATTCCAAACCTGAGACCCTTCCTATTGGATGAGATGTGATATCCAACTCCTTCCCATTCCAACCCTGAGACCCTTCCTATAGCATGAGATGTGATGTCTCAATGCGTCTAATACCAAACCTGAGATCCTTCCTATAACATGAGATGTGATATCCAACTCCTTCCCGTTCCAAACCTGAGACCCTTCCTTTAGCATGAGATGTGATATCCAGCTCCTTCCCATTCCAATCCTGAGACACTTCCGATAGCATGAGATGTGATATCTCAATGCTTCTAATACCAAACCTGAGACCCTTCCTATAACATGAGATGTGATATCCAAATCCTTCCCGTTCCAAACCTGAGACCCTTCCTTTAGCATGAGATGTGATATCCAGCACCTTCCCATTCCAATCCTGAGACACTTCCTATAGCATGAGATGTGATATCTCAATGCTTCTAATATCAAAACTGAGACCCTCCCTATAGCATGATATGTGATATCTAAGTCCTTCCCATTCCAATCCTGAGACCCTCCCTATAGCATGAGATGTGATATCCAACTCCTTCCCATTCCAATCCTGAGACCCTTCCTATAGCATGAGATATGATATCTCAATACTTCTAATACCAAACGTGAGATCCTTCCGATAACATGAGATGTGATATCCAAATCCTTCCCCTTCCAATCCTGAGACCCTCCCTTTAGCATGAGATGTGATATCGAACTCCTTCCTATTCCAATCCTGAGACTCTTCTGATAGCATGAGATGTGATATCTCAATGCTTCTAATACCAAACCTGAGATCCTTCCGATAGCATGAGATGTGATATCTCAATGCTTCTAATACCAAACCTGAGATCCTTCCTATAACATGAGATGTGATATCCAAATCCTTCCCCTTCCAAACCTGAGACCCTCCCTTTAGCATGAGATGTGATATCCAACTCCTTCCCATTCCATTCCTGAGACCCTTCTGATAGCATGAGATGTGATATCTCAATGCCTCTAATACCAAACCTGAGATTCTACCTCTAACATGAAATGTGATATCCAACTCTTTCCCCTTCCAAACCTGAGAGCCTTCCTATAGCATGAGATGTGATATCCAAGTCCTTCCCATTCCAATCCTGAGACCCTTCCTATAGCTTGAGATGTGATATCCAACTCCTTCCCATTCCAATTCTGAGACCCTTCCTATACTATGAGACTTGATATCTCAATGCTTCTAATACAAACGTGAGACCCGTAATATAACATGAGATGTGATATCCAAATCCTTCCCCTTCCAAACCTTAGACCCTTCCTTTATCATGAGATGTGATATCCAACTCCTTCCCATTCCAATCCTGAGACCCTTCCGATATCATGAGATGTGATATCTCAAAGCTTCTAATATCAAACTTGAGACCCTCCCTATAGCATGAGATGTGATATCCAAGTCCTTCCCATTCCAATCCTGAGACCCTTCCTATAGCTTGAGGTGTGATATCCAACTCCTTCCCATTCCAATTCTGAGACCCTTCTTATACCATGAGACTTGATATCTCAATGCTTCTAATACCAAACCTGAGACCCGTCCTATAACATGAGATGTGATATCCAAATCCTTCCCATTCCAATCCTGAGACCCTTCCTATAGCTTGAGATGTGATATCCAACTCCTTCCCATTCCAATCCTGAGACCCTTCCGATATCATGAGATTTGTTATCTCAATGCTTCTAATATCAAACTTGAGACCCTCCCTAAAGCATGAGATGTGACATCCAAGTCCTTCCCATTCCAATCCCGAGACCCTTCCTATAACATGAGATGTGATATCCAACTCCTTCCCATTCCAACCTGAGACACTTCCTATAGCATGAGAAGGGATATCTAACTCCTTCCCAATCCAATCCTGAGACCCTTCCGATAGCAGAGATGTGATATCTGAATGCTTATACCAAACCTGAGACCCTTCCTATGGCATGAGATGTGATATCCAACTCCTTGCCATTCAAATCCTGAGACCCTTCCTATAGCATGAGATGTGATATCTCTATGCTTCTAATACCAAACCTGAGACCCTTCCTATAACATGAGATGGGATATCCAACTCCTTCCCATTCCAATCCTGAGACCCTTCCGATAGCAGAGATGTGATATCTCAATGCTTATACCAAACCTGAGAACCTTCCTATGGCCTGAGATGTCATATACAACTCCTTCCCATTCCAATCCTGAGACCCTTCCTTTAGCATGAGATGTGATATCTCAATGCTTATACCAAATCTGAGACCCTTCCTATAGCATGAGATGTGATATCCAATTCCTTCCCATTCCAATCCTGAGACCCTTCCTATAGAATGAGATGTGATATCTCAATGCTTATACCAAACCTGAGAGCCTACCTATAGCATGAGATGTGATATCCAAGTCCATCCCATTCCAATCCTTAGACCCTTCCTACAGCATGCAATGTGATATCTCAATGATTCTAATACCAAACCAGAGACTCTTCCTATAACATGAGATGGGATATCCAACTCCTTCCCATTCCAATCCTGAGCCGCTTCCGATAGCAGAGATGTGATATCTCAATGCTTATACCAAACCTGAGACCCTTCCTATAACATGAGATGTGATATCCAACTCCTTCCGTTCCAAACCTGAGACACTAACTATAGCATATGTGATATCCAACTACTTCCCATTCCAAACATGAGACCCTTCCTATAGCAAGAAAGTAATATCCAACTCCTACCCATTCCAATCCTGAGACCCTTCCTATAGCAAGAGATGTGATATCCAAATCCTTCCCATTCCAATCCTGAGACCCTTCCTATAACATGAGATGTGATATCCAACTCCTTCCCATTCCAACCTGAGACACTTCCTATAGCATGAGAAGGGATATCCAACTCCTTCCCAATCCAATCCTGAGACCCTCCCGATAGCAGAGATGTGATATCTCAATGCTTATACCAAACCTGAGACCCTTCCTATGGCATGAGATGTGATATCCAACTCCTTCCCAATCCAATCCTGAGACCCTTCCGATAGCAGAGACGTGATATCTCAATGCTTCTACCAAACCTGAGACCCTTCCTTTAGCATGAGATGTGATATCCAAATCCTTCACATTCCAATCCTGAGACCCTTCCTATAGCATGAGATGTGATATCTCAATGCTTCTAATACCAAACCTGAGATCCTTCCTATAACATGAGATGTGATATCCAATTCCTTCCCATTCCAAACCTGAGACCCTTCCTATTGGATGCGATGTGATATCCAACTCCTTCCCATTCCAACCCTGAGACCCTTCCTATAGCATGAGATGTGATGTCTCAATGCTTCTAATACCAAACCTGAGATCCTTCCTATAACATGAGATGTGATATCCAACTCCTTCCATTCAAATCCTGAGACCCGTCCTATAGCATGAGATGTGATATCTCAATGCTTATACCAAACCTGAGACCCTTCCTATAGCATGAGATGTGATATCCAACTGCTTCCCATTCCAATCCTGAGACCCTTCCTATAGCATGAGATGTGATATCTCAATGCTTCTAATACCAAACCTGAGATCCTTCCTCTAACATGAAATGTGATATCCAACTCCTTCCCTTTCCAAACCTAAGAGCCTATCTATAGCATGAGATGTGATATCCAAGTCCTTCCCATTCCAACCCTTAGACCCTTCCTACAGCATGCAATATGATATCTCAATGATTCTAATAACAAACCTGAGACCCGTCCTATAACATGAGATGGGATATCCAACTCCTTCCCATTCCAATCCTGAGACACTTCCGATAGCAGAGATGTGATATCTCAATGCTTATACCAAACCTGAGACCCTTCCTATAACATGAGATGTGATATCCAAATCCTTCCCGTTCCAAACCTGAGACCCTTCCTTTAGCATGAGATATGATATCCAGCACCTTCCCATTCCAATCCTGAGACACTTCCTATAGCATGAGATGTGATATCTCAATGCTTCTAATATCAAAACTGAGACCCTCCCTATAGCATGATATGTGATATCTAAGTCCTTCCCATTCCAATCCTGAGACCCTCCCTATAGCATGAGATGTGATATCCAACTCCTTCCCATTCCAATCCTGAGACCCTTCCTATAGCATGAGATATGATATCTCAATACTTCTAATACCAAACGTGAGATCCTTCCGATAACATGAGATGTGATATCCAAATCCTTCCCCTTCCAATCCTGAGACCCTCCCTTTAGCATGAGATGTGATATCGAACTCCTTCCTATTCCAATCCTGAGACTCTTCTGATAGCATGAGATGTGATATCTCAATGCTTCTAATACCAAACCTGAGATCCTTCCGATAGCATGAGATGTGATATCTCAATGCTTCTAATACCAAACCTGAGATCCTTCCTATAACATGAGATGTGATATCCAAATCCTTCCCCTTCCAAACCTGAGACCCTCCCTTTAGCATGAGATGTGATATCCAACTCCTTCCCATTCCATTCCTGAGACCCTTCTGATAGCATGAGATGTGATATCTCAATGCCTCTAATACCAAACCTGAGATTCTACCTCTAACATGAAATGTGATATCCAACTCTTTCCCCTTCCAAACCTGAGAGCCTTCCTATAGCATGAGATGTGATATCCAAGTCCTTCCCATTCCAATCCTGAGACCCTTCCTATAACTTGAGATGTGATATCCAACTCCTTCCCATTCCAATTCTGAGACCCTTCCTATACTATGAGACTTGATATCTCAATGCTTCTAATACAGACGTGAGACCCGTAATATAACATGAGATGTGATATCCAAATCCTTCCCCTTCCAAACCTTAGACCCTTCCTTTATCATGAGATGTGATATCCAACTCCTTCCCATTCCAATCCTGAGACCCTTCCGATATCATGAGATGTGATATCTCAAAGCTTCTAATATCAAACTTGAGACCCTCCCTATAGCATGAGATGTGATATCCAAGTCCTTCCCATTCCAATCCTGAGACCCTTCCTATAGCATGAGATGTGATATCTCAATGCTTCTAATACCAAACCTGAGACCCTTCCTATAACATGAGATGGGAATATCCAACTCCTTCCCATTCCAATCCTGAGACCCTTCCGATAGCAGAGATGTGATATCTCAATGCTTATACCAAACCTGAGATCCTTCCTATAACATGAGATGTGATATCCAACTCCTTCCCATTCCAATCCTGAGACACTTCCTATAGCATGAGATGTGATATCTCACTGCTTATACCAAACCTGAGACCCTTCCCATAGCATGAGATGTGATATCCAACTCCTTCCCATTCCTATCCTCAGACCCTTCCTATAGCATGAGGTGTGATATCTCAATGCTTCTAATATCAAACTTGAGACCCTACCTATAGCATGAGATGTGATATCCAAGTCCTTCCCATTACAATCCTGAGACACTTCCTATAGCATGAGATGTGATATCCAACTCCTTCCCATTCCAATCCTGAGACCCTTCCTATAGCATGAGATATGATATCTCAATACTTCTAATACCAAACGTGAGATCCTTCCGATAACATGAGATGTGATATCCAAATCCTTCCCCTTCCAAACCTGAGACCCTCCCTTTAGCATGAGATGTGATATCCAACTCCTTCCCATTCCAATCCTGAGACCCTTCTGATAGCATGAGATGTGATATCTCAATGCTTCTAATACCAAACCTGAGATCCTTCCGATAGCATGAGATGTGATATCTCAATGCTTCTAATACCAAACCTGAGATCCTTCCTATAACATGAGATGTGATATCCAAATCCTTCCCCTTCCAAACCTGAGACCCTCCCTTTAGCATGAGATGTGATATCCAACTCCTTCCCATTCCATTCCCGAGACCCTTCTGATAGCATGAGATGTGATATCTCAATGCCTCTAATACCAAACCTGAGATCCTACCTCTAACATGAAATGTGATATCCAACTCTTTCCCCTTCCAAACCTGAGAGCCATCCTATAGCATGGGATGTGATATCCAAGTCCTTCCCATTCCAATCCTGAGACCCTTCCTATAGCTTGAGATGTGATATCCAACTCCTTCCCATTCCAATTCTGAGACCCTTCCTATACTCTGAGACTTGATATCTCAATGCTTCTAATGCCAAACCTGAGACCCGTAATATAACATGAGATGTGATATCCAAATCCTTCCCCTTCCAAACCTTAGACCCTTCCTTTATCATGAGATGTGATATCCAACTCCTTCCCATTCCAATCCTGAGACCCTTCCGATATCATGAGATGTGATATCTCAAAGCTTCTAATATCAAACTTGAGACCCTCCCTATAGCATGAGATGTGATATCCAAGTCCTTCCCATTCCAATCCTGAGACCCTTCCTATAGCATGAGATGTGATATCTCAATGCTTCTAATACCAAACCTGAGACCCTTCCTATTACATGAGATGGGAATATCCAACTCCTTCCCATTCCAATCCTGAGACCCTTCCGATAGCAGAGATGTGATATCTCAATGCTTATACCAAACCTGAGACCCTTCGTATGGCATGAGATGTGATATCCAACTCCTTGCCATTCAAATCTTGAGACCCTTCCTATAGCATGAGAAGGGATATCCAACTCCTTCCCAATCCAATCCTGAGACCCTTCCGATAGCAGAGACGTGATATCTCAATGCTTCTACCAAACCTGAGACCCTTCCTTTAGCATGAGATGTGATATCCAAATCCTTCACATTCCAATCCTGAGACCCTTCCTATAGCATGAGATGTGATATCTCAATGCTTCTAATACCAAACCTGAGATCCTTCCTATAACATGAGATGTGATATCCAATTCCTTCCCATTCCAAACCTGAGACCCTTCCTATTGGATGAGTTGTGATATCCAACTCCTTCCCATTCCAACCCTGAGACCCTTCCTATAGCATGAGATGTAATGTCTCAATGATTCTAATACCAAACCTGAGATCCTTCCTATAACATGAGATGTGATATCCAACTCCTTCCATTCCAATCCTGAGACCCGTCCTATAGCATGAGATGTGATATCGCAATGCTTATACCAAACCTGAGACCCTTCCTATAGCATGAGATGTGATATCCAACTACTTCCCATTCCAATCCTGAGACCCTTCCTATAGCATGAGATGTGATATCTCAATGCTTCTAATACCAAACCTGAGATCCTTCCTCTAACATGAAATGTGATATCCAACTCCTTCCCTTTCCAAACCTAAGAGCCTATCTATAGCATGAGATGTGATATCCAGGTCCTTCCTATTCCAATCCTTAGACCCTTCCTACAGCATGCAATATGATATCTCAATGATTCTAATACCAAACCTGAGATCCTTCCTATGACATGAGATGTGATATCCAACTCCTTCCATTCCAATCCTGAGACCCTTCCTATAGCATGAGATGTGATATATCAATGCTTATACCAAACCTGAGACCCTTCCTATAGCATGAGATGTGATATCCAACTCCTTCCCATTCCAATCCTGAGACCTTTCCTATAGCATGAGATGTGATATCTCAATGCTTCTAATACCAACCCTGAGATCCTTCCTCTAACATGAAATGTGAGATCCAACTCCTTCCCTTTCCAAACCTAAGAGCCTATCTATAGCATGAGATGTGATATCCAAGTCCTTCACATTCCAACCCTTAGACCCTTCCTACAGTATGCAATATGATATCTCAATGATTCCAATAACAAACCTGAGACACGTCCTATAACATGAGATGGGATATCCAACTCCTTCCCATTCCAATCCTGAGACACTTCCGATAGCAGAGATGTGATATCTCAATGTTTATACCAAACCTGAGACCCTTCCTATAACATGAGATGTGATATCCAACTCCTTCCCGTTCCAAACCTGAGACCCTTCCTTTAGCATGAGATGTGATATCCAGCTCCTTCCCATTCCAATCCTGAGACACTTCCGATAGCATGAGATGTGATATCTCAATGCTTCTAATATCAAAACTGAGACCCTCCCTATAGCATGATATGTGATATCTAAGTCCTTCCCATTCCAATCCTGAGACCCTTCCTATAGCATGAGATGTGATATCTCAATGCTTCTACCAAACCTGAGACCCTTCCTTTAGCATGAGATGTGATATCCAACTCCTTCCCATTCCAATCCTGAGACCCTTCCTATAGCATGAGATGTGATATCTCAATACTTCTAATACCAAACCTGAGATCCTTCCGATAACATGAGATGTGATATCTCAATACTTCTAATACCAAACCTGAGATCCATACTATAACATGAGATGTGATATCCAACTCCTTCCCTTTCCAAACCTGAGAGCCGTTCTATAGCATGAGATGTGATATCCAGGTCCTTCCCATTCCAATCCTTAGACCCTTCCTACAGCATGCAATATGATATCTCAATGCTTATACCAAACCTGAGAACCTTCCTATGGCCTGAGATGTCATGGCCTGAGATGTCATATACAACTCCTTCCCATTCCAATCCTGAGACCCTTCCTTTAGCATGAGATGTGATATCTCAATGCTTATACCAAATCTGAGACCCTTCCTATAGCATGAGATGTGATATCCAATTCCTTCCCATTCCAATCCTGAGACCCTTCCTATAGCATGAGATGTGATATCTCAATGCTTATACCAAACCTGAGAGCCTACCTATAACATGAGATGTGATATCCAAGTCCATCCCATTCCAATCCTTAGACCCTTCCTACAGCATGCGATGTGATATCTCAATGATTCTAATACCAAACCAGAGACTCTTCCTATAACATGAGATGGGATATCCAACTCCTTCCCATTCCAATCCTGAGCCGCTTCCGATAGCAGAGATGTGATATCTCAATGCTTATACCAAACCTGAGACCCTTCCTATAACATGAGATGTGATATCCAACTCCTTCCCGTTCCAAACCTGAGACACTAACTATAGCATATGTGATATCCAACTCCTTCCCATTCCAAACATGAGACCCTTCCTATAGCAAGAAAGTAATATCCAACTCCTACCCATTCCAATCCTGAGACCCTTCCTATAGCAAGAGATGTGATATCCAAATCCTTCCCATTCCAATCCTGAGACCCTTCCTATAACACGAGATGTGATATCCAACTCCTTCCCATTCCAACCTGAGACACTTCCTATAGCATGAGAAGGGATATCCAACTCCTTCCCAATCCAATCCTGAGACCCTTCCGATAGCAGAGATGTGATATCTCAATGCTTATACCAAACCTGAGACCCTTCCTATGGCATGAGATGTGATATCCAACTCCTTGCCATTCAAATCCTGAGACCCTTCCTATATCATGAGAAGGGATATCCAACTCCTTCCCAATCCAATCCTGAGACCCTTCCGATAGCAGCGACGTGATATCTCAATGCTTCTACCAAACCTGAGACCCTTCCTTTAGCATGAGATGTGATATCCAAATCCTTCACATTCCAATCCTGAGACCCTTCCTATAGCATGAGATGTGATATCTCAATGCTTCTAATACCAAACCTGAGATCCTTCCTATAACATGAGATGTGATATCCAATTCCTTCCCATTCCAAACCTGAGACCCTTCCTATTGGATGAGATGTGATATCCAACTCCTTCCCATTCCAACCCTGAGACCCTTCCTATAGCATGAGATGTGATGTCTCAATGCTTATACCAAACCTGAGACCCTTCCTATAGCATGAGATGTGATATCCAACTGTTTCCCATTCCAATCCTGAGACCCTTCCTATAGCATGAGATGTGATATCTCAATGCTTCTAATACCAAACCTGAGATCCTTCCTCTAACATGAAATGTGATATCCAACTCCTTCCCTTTCCAAACCTAAGAGCCTATCTATAGCATGAGATGTGATATCCAAGTCCTTCACATTCCAACCCTTAGACCCTTTCTACAGCATGCAATATGATATCTCAATGATTCTAATAACAAACCTGAGACCCGTCCTATAACATGAGATGGGATATCCAACTCCTTCCCATTCCAATCCTGAGACACTTCCGATAGCAGAGATGTGATATCTCAATGCTTATACCAAACCTGAGACCCTTCCTATAACATGAGATGTGATATCCAAATCCTTCCCGTTCCAAACCTGAGACCCTTCCTTTAGCATGAGATGTGATATCCAGCTCCTTCCCATTCCAATCCTGAGACACTTCCGATAGCATGAGATGTGATATCTCAATGCTTCTAATATCAAAACTGAGACCCTCCCTATAGCATGATATGTGATATCTAAGTCCTTCCCATTCCAATCCTGAGACCCTCCCTATAGCATGAGATGTGATATCCAACTCCTTCCCATTCCAATCCTGAGACCCTTCCTATAGCATGAGATATGATATCTCAATACTTCTAATACCAAACGTGAGATCCTTCCGATAACATGAGATGTGATATCCAAATCCTTCCCCTTCCAAACCTGAGACCCTCCCTTTAGCATGAAATGTAATATCCAACTCCTTCCTATTCCAATCCTGAGACTCTTCTGATGGCATGAGATGTGATATCTCAATGCTTCTAATACCAAACCTGAGATCCTTCCGATAGCATGAGATGTGATATCTCAATGCTTCTAATACCAAACCTGAGATCCTTCCTATAACATGAGATGTGATATCCAAATCCTTCCCCTTCCAAACCTGAGACCCTCCCTTTAGCATGAGATGTGATATCTCAATGCCTCTAATACCAAACCTGAGATCCTTCCGATAGCATGAGATGTGATATCTCAATGCTTCTAATACCAAACCTGAGATCATTCCTATAACATGAGATGTGATATCCAAATCCTTCCCATTCCATTCCTGAGACCCTTCTGATAGCATGAGATGTGATATCTCAATGCCTCTAATACTAAACCTGAGATCCTACCTCTAACATGAAATGAGATATCCAACTCTTTCCCCTTCCAAACCTGAGAGCCTTCCTATAGCATGAGATGTGATATCCAAGTCCTTCCCATTCCAATACTGAGACCCTTCCTATAGCTTGAGATGTGATATCCAACTCCTTCCCATTCCAATTCTGAGACCCTTCCTATAGCATGAGATGTCATATCTCAATGCTTATACCAAACCTGAGAGCCTACCTATAGCATGAGATGTGATATCCAAGTCCATCCCATTCCAATCCTTAGACCCTTCCTACAGCATGCGATGTGATATCTCAATGATTATAATACCAAACCAGAGACTCTTCCTATAACATGAGATGGGATATTCAACTCCTTCCCATTCCAATTCTGAGACCCTTCCTATACTATGAGACTTGATATCTCAATGCTTCTAATACCAAACCTGAGACCCGTAATATAACATGAGATGTGATATCCAAATCCTTCCCCTTCCAAACCTTAGACCCTTCCTTTATCATGAGATGTGATATCCAACTCCTTCCCATTCCAATCCTGAGACCCTTCCGATATCATGAGATGTGATATCTCAAAGCTTCTAATATCAAACTTGAGACCCTCCCTATAGCATGAGATGTGATATCCAAGTCCTTCCCATTCCAATCCTGAGACCCTTCCTATAGCATGAGATGTGATATCTCAATGCTTCTAATACCAAACCTGAGACCCTTCCTATAACATGAGATGGGAATATCCAACTCCTTCCCATTCCAATCTTGAGACCCTTCCGATAGCAGAGATGTGATAGCTCACTGCTTATACCAAACCTGAGACCCTTCCCATAGCAGGAGATATGATATCCAACTCCTTCCCATTCCAACCTGAGACACTTCCTATAGCATGAGAAGGGATATCCAACTCCTTCCCAATCCAAGCCTGAGACCCTTCCGATAGCAGAGATGTGATATCTCAATGCTTATACCAAACCTGAGACCCTTCCTATGGCATGAGATGTGATATCCAACTCCTTGCCATTCAAATCCTGAGACCCTTCCTATAGCATGAGAAGGGATATCCAACTCCTTCCCAATCCAATCCTGAGACCCTTCCGATAGCAGCGACTTGATATCTCAATGCTTCTACCAAACCTGAGACCCTTCCTTTAGCATGAGATGTGATATCCAAATCCTTCACATTCCAATCCTGAGACCCTTCCTATAGCATGAGATGTGATATCTCAATGCTTCTAATACCAAACCTGAGATCCTTCCTATAACATGAGATGTGATATCCAATTCCTTCCCATTCCAAACCTGAGACCCTTCCTATTGGATGAGATGTGATATCCAACTCCTTCCCATTCCAACCCTGAGACCCTTCCTATAGCATGAGATGTGATGTCTCAATGCGTCTAATACCAAACCTGAGATCCTTCCTATAACATGAGATGTGATATCCAACTCCTTCCCGTTCCAAACCTGAGACCCTTCCTTTAGCATGAGATGTGATATCCAGCTCCTTCCCATTCCAATCCTGAGACACTTCCGATAGCATGAGATGTGATATCTCAATGCTTCTAATACCAAACCTGAGATCCTTCCTATAACATGAGATGTGATATCCAAATCCTTCCCCTTCCAAACCTGAGACCCTCCCTTTAGCATGAGATGTGATATCTCAATGCCTCTAATACCAAACCTGAGATCCTTCCGATAGCATGAGATGTGATATCTCAATGCTTCTAATACCAAACCTGAGATCATTCCTATAACATGAGATGTGATATCCAAATCCTTCCCATTCCATTCCTGAGACCCTTCTGATAGCATGAGATGTGATATCTCAATGCCTCTAATACTAAACCTGAGATCCTACCTCTAACATGAAATGAGATATCCAACTCTTTCCCCTTCCAAACCTGAGAGCCTTCCTATAGCATGAGATGTGATATCCAAGTCCTTCCCATTCCAATACTGAGACCCTTCCTATAGCTTGAGATGTGATATCCAACTCCTTCCCATTCCAATTCTGAGACCCTTCCTATAGCATGAGATGTCATATCTCAATGCTTATACCAAACCTGAGAGCCTACCTATAGCATGAGATGTGATATCCAAGTCCATCCCATTCCAATCCTTAGACCCTTCCTACAGCATGCGATGTGATATCTCAATGATTATAATACCAAACCAGAGACTCTTCCTATAACATGAGATGGGATATCCAACTCCTTCCCATTCCAATTCTGAGACCCTTCCTATACTATGAGACTTGATATCTCAATGCTTCTAATACCAAACCTGAGACCCGTAATATAACATGAGATGTGATATCCAAATCCTTCCCCTTCCAAACCTTAGACCCTTCCTTTATCATGAGATGTGATATCCAACTCCTTCCCATTCCAATCCTGAGACCCTTCCGATATCATGAGATGTGATATCTCAAAGCTTCTAATATCAAACTTGAGACCCTCCCTATAGCATGAGATGTGATATCCAAGTCCTTCCCATTCCAATCCTGAGACCCTTCCTATAGCATGAGATGTGATATCTCAATGCTTCTAATACCAAACCTGAGACCCTTCCTATAACATGAGATGGGAATATCCAACTCCTTCCCATTCCAATCTTGAGACCCTTCCGATAGCAGAGATGTGATATCTCACTGCTTATACCAAACCTGAGACCCTTCCCATAGCAGGAGATGTGATATCCAACTCCTTCCCATTCCAACCTGAGACACTTCCTATAGCATGAGAAGGGATATCCAACTCCTTCCCAATCCAAGCCTGAGACCCTTCCGATAGCAGAGATGTGATATCTCAATGCTTATACCAAACCTGAGACCCTTCCTATGGCATGAGATGTGATATCCAACTCCTTGCCATTCAAATCCTGAGACCCTTCCTATAGCATGAGAAGGGATATCCAACTCCTTCCCAATCCAATCCTGAGACCCTTCCGATAGCAGCGACTTGATATCTCAATGCTTCTACCAAACCTGAGACCCTTCCTTTAGCATGAGATGTGATATCCAAATCCTTCACATTCCAATCCTGAGACCCTTCCTATAGCATGAGATGTGATATCTCAATGCTTCTAATACCAAACCTGAGATCCTTCCTATAACATGAGATGTGATATCCAATTCCTTCCCATTCCAAACCTGAGACCCTTCCTATTGGATGAGATGTGATATCCAACTCCTTCCCATTCCAACCCTGAGACCCTTCCTATAGCATGAGATGTGATGTCTCAATGCGTCTAATACCAAACCTGAGATCCTTCCTATAACATGAGATGTGATATCCAACTCCTTCCATTCCAATCCTGAGACCCGTCCTATAGCATGAGATGTGATATCTCAATGCTTATACCAAACCTGAGACCCTTCCTATAGCATGAGATGTGATATCCAACTGCTTCCCATTCCAATCCTGAGACCCTTCCTATAGCATGAGAAGTGATATCTCAATGCTTCTAATACCAAACCTGAGATCCTTCCTCTAACATGAAATGTGATATCCAACTCCTTCCCTTTCCAAACCTAAGAGCCTATCTATAGCATGAGATGTGATATCCAGGTCCTTCACATTCCAACCCTTAGACCCTTCCTACAGCATGCAATATGATATCTCAATGATTCTAATAACAAACCTGAGACCCGTCCTATAACATGAGATGGGATATCCAACTCCTTCCCATTCCAATCCTGAGACACTTCCGATAGCAGAGATGTGATATCTCAATGCTTATACCAAACCTGAGACCCTTCCTATAACATGAGATGTGATATCCAAATCCTTCCCGTTCCAAACCTGAGACCCTTCCTTTAGCATGAGATGTGATATCCAGCTCCTTCCCATTCCAATCCTGAGACACTTCCGATAGCATGAGATGTGATATCTCAATGCTTATACCAAACCTGAGAACCTTCCTATGGCCTGAGATGTCATATACAACTCCTTCCCATTCCAATCCTGAGACCCTTCCTTTAGCATGAGATGTGATATCTCAATGCTTATACCAAATCTGAGACCCTTCCTATAGCATGAGATGTGATATCCAATTCCTTCCCATTCCAATCCTGAGACCCTTCCTATAGAATGAGATGTGATATCTCAATGCTTATACCAAACCTGAGAGCCTACCTATAGCATGAGATGTGATATCCAAGTCCATCCCATTCCAATCCTTAGACCCTTCCTACAGCATGCAATGTGATATCTCAATGATTCTAATACCAAACCAGAGACTCTTCCTATAACATGAGATGGGATATCCAACTCCTTCCCATTCCAATCCTGAGCCGCTTCCGATAGCAGAGATGTGATATCTCAATGCTTATACCAAACCTGAGACCCTTCCTATAACATGAGATGTGATATCCAACTCCTTCCGTTCCAAACCTGAGACACTAACTATAGCATATGTGATATCCAACTCCTTCCCATTCCAAACATGAGACCCTTCCTATAGCAAGAAAGTAATATCCAACTCCTACCCATTCCAATCCTGAGACCCTTCCTATAGCAAGAGATGTGATATCCAAATCCTTCCCATTCCAATCCTGAGACCCTTCCTATAACATGAGATGTGATATCCAACTCCTTCCCATTCCAACCTGAGACACTTCCTATAGCATGAGAAGGGATATCCAACTCCTTCCCAATCCAATCCTGAGACCCTCCCGATAGCAGAGATGTGATATCTCAATGCTTATACCAAACCTGAGACCCTTCCTATGGCATGAGATGTGATATCCAACTCCTTCCCAATCCAATCCTGAGACCCTTCCGATAGCAGAGACGTGATATCTCAATGCTTCTACCAAACCTGAGACCCTTCCTTTAGCATGAGATGTGATATCCAAATCCTTCACATTCCAATCCTGAGACCCTTCCTATAGCATGAGATGTGATATCTCAATGCTTCTAATACCAAACCTGAGATCCTTCCTATAACATGAGATGTGATATCCAATTCCTTCCCATTCCAAACCTGAGACCCTTCCTATTGGATGCGATGTGATATCCAACTCCTTCCCATTCCAACCCTGAGACCCTTCCTATAGCATGAGATGTGATGTCTCAATGCTTCTAATACCAAACCTGAGATCCTTCCTATAACATGAGATGTGATATCCAACTCCTTCCATTCAAATCCTGAGACCCGTCCTATAGCATGAGATGTGATATCTCAATGCTTATACCAAACCTGAGACCCTTCCTATAGCATGAGATGTGATATCCAACTGCTTCCCATTCCAATCCTGAGACCCTTCCTATAGCATGAGATGTGATATCTCAATGCTTCTAATACCAAACCTGAGATCCTTCCTCTAACATGAAATGTGATATCCAACTCCTTCCCTTTCCAAACCTAAGAGCCTATCTATAGCATGAGATGTGATATCCAAGTCCTTCCCATTCCAACCCTTAGACCCTTCCTACAGCATGCAATATGATATCTCAATGATTCTAATAACAAACCTGAGACCCGTCCTATAACATGAGATGGGATATCCAACTCCTTCCCATTCCAATCCTGAGACACTTCCGATAGCAGAGATGTGATATCTCAATGCTTATACCAAACCTGAGACCCTTCCTATAACATGAGATGTGATATCCAAATCCTTCCCGTTCCAAACCTGAGACCCTTCCTTTAGCATGAGATGTGATATCCAGCACCTTCCCATTCCAATCCTGAGACACTTCCTATAGCATGAGATGTGATATCTCAATGCTTCTAATATCAAAACTGAGACCCTCCCTATAGCATGATATGTGATATCTAAGTCCTTCCCATTCCAATCCTGAGACCCTCCCTATAGCATGAGATGTGATATCCAACTCCTTCCCATTCCAATCCTGAGACCCTTCCTATAGCATGAGATATGATATCTCAATACTTCTAATACCAAACGTGAGATCCTTCCGATAACATGAGATGTGATATCCAAATCCTTCCCCTTCCAATCCTGAGACCCTCCCTTTAGCATGAGATGTGATATCGAACTCCTTCCTATTCCAATCCTGAGACTCTTCTGATAGCATGAGATGTGATATCTCAATGCTTCTAATACCAAACCTGAGATCCTTCCTATAACATGAGATGTGATATCCAAATCCTTCCCCTTCCAAACCTGAGACCCTCCCTTTAGCATGAGATGTGATATCCAACTCCTTCCCATTCCATTCCTGAGACCCTTCTGATAGCATGAGATGTGATATCTCAATGCCTCTAATACCAAACCTGAGATTCTACCTCTAACATGAAATGTGATATCCAACTCTTTCCCCTTCCAAACCTGAGAGCCTTCCTATAGCATGAGATGTGATATCCAAGTCCTTCCCATTCCAATCCTGAGACCCTTCCTATAACTTGAGATGTGATATCCAACTCCTTCCCATTCCAATTCTGAGACCCTTCCTATACTATGAGACTTGATATCTCAATGCTTCTAATACAGACGTGAGACCCGTAATATAACATGAGATGTGATATCCAAATCCTTCCCCTTCCAAACCTTAGACCCTTCCTTTATCATGAGATGTGATATCCAACTCCTTCCCATTCCAATCCTGAGACCCTTCCGATATCATGAGATGTGATATCTCAAAGCTTCTAATATCAAACTTGAGACCCTCCCTATAGCATGAGATGTGATATCCAAGTCCTTCCCATTCCAATCCTGAGACCCTTCCTATAGCATGAGATGTGATATCTCAATGCTTCTAATACCAAACCTGAGACCCTTCCTATAACATGAGATGGGAATATCCAACTCCTTCCCATTCCAATCCTGAGACCCTTCCGATAGCAGAGATGTGATATCTCAATGCTTATACCAAACCTGAGATCCTTCCTATAACATGAGATGTGATATCCAACTCCTTCCCATTCCAATCCTGAGACACTTCCTATAGCATGAGATGTGATATCTCACTGCTTATACCAAACCTGAGACCCTTCCCATAGCATGAGATGTGATATCCAACTCCTTCCCATTCCAATCCTCAGACCCTTCCTATAGCATGAGATGTGATATCTCAATGCTTCTAATATCAAACTTGAGACCCTACCTATAGCATGAGATGTGATATCCAAGTCCTTCCCATTACAATCCTGAGACACTTCCTATAGCATGAGATGTGATATCCAACTCCTTCCCATTCCAATCCTGAGACCCTTCCTATAGCATGAGATATGATATCTCAATACTTCTAATACCAAACGTGAGATCCTTCCGATAACATGAGATGTGATATCCAAATCCTTCCCCTTCCAAACCTGAGACCCTCCCTTTAGCATGAGATGTGATATCCAACTCCTTCCCATTCCAATCCTGAGACCCTTCTGATAGCATGAGATGTGATATCTCAATGCTTCTAATACCAAACCTGAGATCCTTCCGATAGCATGAGATGTGATATCTCAATGCTTCTAATACCAAACCTGAGATCCTTCCTATAACATGAGATGTGATATCCAAATCCTTCCCCTTCCAAACCTGAGACCCTCCCTTTAGCATGAGATGTGATATCCAACTCCTTCCCATTCCATTCCCGAGACCCTTCTGATAGCATGAGATGTGATATCTCAATGCCTCTAATACCAAACCTGAGATCCTACCTCTAACATGAAATGTGATATCCAACTCTTTCCCCTTCCAAACCTGAGAGCCTTCCTATAGCATGAGATGTGATATCCAAGTCCTTCCCATTCCAATCCTGAGACCCTTCCTATAGCTTGAGATGTGATATCCAACTCCTTCCCATTCCAATTCTGAGACCCTTCCTATACTCTGAGACTTGATATCTCAATGCTTCTAATACCAAACCTGAGACCCGTAATATAACATGAGATGTGATATCCAAATCCTTCCCCTTCCAAACCTTAGACCCTTCCTTTATCATGAGATGTGATATCCAACTCCTTCCCATTCCAATCCTGAGACCCTTCCGATATCATGAGATGTGATATCTCAAAGCTTCTAATATCAAACTTGAGACCCTCCCTATAGCATGAGATGTGATATCCAAGTCCTTCCCATTCCAATCCTGAGACCCTTCCTATAGCATGAGATGTGATATCTCAATGCTTCTAATACCAAACCTGAGACCCTTCCTATTACATGAGATGGGAATATCCAACTCCTTCCCATTCCAATCCTGAGACCCTTCCGATAGCAGAGATGTGATATCTCAATGCTTATACCAAACCTGAGACCCTTCGTATGGCATGAGATGTGATATCCAACTCCTTGCCATTCAAATCTTGAGACCCTTCCTATAGCATGAGAAGGGATATCCAACTCCTTCCCAATCCAATCCTGAGACCCTTCCGATAGCAGAGACGTGATATCTCAATGCTTCTACCAAACCTGAGACCCTTCCTTTAGCATGAGATGTGATATCCAAATCCTTCACATTCCAATCCTGAGACCCTTCCTATAGCATGAGATGTGATATCTCAATGCTTCTAATACCAAACCTGAGATCCTTCCTATAACATGAGATGTGATATCCAATTCCTTCCCATTCCAAACCTGAGACCCTTCCTATTGGATGAGTTGTGATATCCAACTCCTTCCCATTCCAACCCTGAGACCCTTCCTATAGCATGAGATGTAATGTCTCAATGATTCTAATACCAAACCTGAGATCCTTCCTATAACATGAGATGTGATATCCAACTCCTTCCATTCCAATCCTGAGACCCGTCCTATAGCATGAGATGTGATATCGCAATGCTTATACCAAACCTGAGACCCTTCCTATAGCATGAGATGTGATATCCAACTACTTCCCATTCCAATCCTGAGACCCTTCCTATAGCATGAGATGTGATATCTCAATGCTTCTAATACCAAACCTGAGATCCTTCCTCTAACATGAAATGTGATATCCAACTCCTTCCCTTTCCAAACCTAAGAGCCTATCTATAGCATGAGATGTGATATCCAGGTCCTTCCTATTCCAATCCTTAGACCCTTCCTACAGCATGCAATATGATATCTCAATGATTCTAATACCAAACCTGAGATCCTTCCTATGACATGAGATGTGATATCCAACTCCTTCCATTCCAATCCTGAGACCCTTCCTATAGCATGAGATGTGATATATCAATGCTTATACCAAACCTGAGACCCTTCCTATAGCATGAGATGTGATATCCAACTCCTTCCCATTCCAATCCTGAGACCTTTCCTATAGCATGAGATGTGATATCTCAATGCTTCTAATACCAACCCTGAGATCCTTCCTCTAACATGAAATGTGAGATCCAACTCCTTCCCTTTCCAAACCTAAGAGCCTATCTATAGCATGAGATGTGATATCCAAGTCCTTCACATTCCAACCCTTAGACCCTTCCTACAGTATGCAATATGATATCTCAATGATTCCAATAACAAACCTGAGACACGTCCTATAACATGAGATGGGATATCCAACTCCTTCCCATTCCAATCCTGAGACACTTCCGATAGCAGAGATGTGATATCTCAATGTTTATACCAAACCTGAGACCCTTCCTATAACATGAGATGTGATATCCAACTCCTTCCCGTTCCAAACCTGAGACCCTTCCTTTAGCATGAGATGTGATATCCAGCTCCTTCCCATTCCAATCCTGAGACACTTCCGATAGCATGAGATGTGATATCTCAATGCTTCTAATATCAAAACTGAGACCCTCCCTATAGCATGATATGTGATATCTAAGTCCTTCCCATTCCAATCCTGAGACCCTTCCTATAGCATGAGATGTGATATCTCAATGCTTCTACCAAACCTGAGACCCTTCCTTTAGCATGAGATGTGATATCCAACTCCTTCCCATTCCAATCCTGAGACCCTTCCTATAGCATGAGATGTGATATCTCAATACTTCTAATACCAAACCTGAGATCCTTCCGATAACATGAGATGTGATATCTCAATACTTCTAATACCAAACCTGAGATCCATACTATAACATGAGATGTGATATCCAACTCCTTCCCTTTCCAAACCTGAGAGCCGTTCTATAGCATGAGATGTGATATCCAGGTCCTTCCCATTCCAATCCTTAGACCCTTCCTACAGCATGCAATATGATATCTCAATGCTTATACCAAACCTGAGAACCTTCCTATGGCCTGAGATGTCATGGCCTGAGATGTCATATACAACTCCTTCCCATTCCAATCCTGAGACCCTTCCTTTAGCATGAGATGTGATATCTCAATGCTTATACCAAATCTGAGACCCTTCCTATAGCATGAGATGTGATATCCAATTCCTTCCCATTCCAATCCTGAGACCCTTCCTATAGCATGAGATGTGATATCTCAATGCTTATACCAAACCTGAGAGCCTACCTATAACATGAGATGTGATATCCAAGTCCATCCCATTCCAATCCTTAGACCCTTCCTACAGCATGCGATGTGATATCTCAATGATTCTAATACCAAACCAGAGACTCTTCCTATAACATGAGATGGGATATCCAACTCCTTCCCATTCCAATCCTGAGCCGCTTCCGATAGCAGAGATGTGATATCTCAATGCTTATACCAAACCTGAGACCCTTCCTATAACATGAGATGTGATATCCAACTCCTTCCCGTTCCAAACCTGAGACACTAACTATAGCATATGTGATATCCAACTCCTTCCCATTCCAAACATGAGACCCTTCCTATAGCAAGAAAGTAATATCCAACTCCTACCCATTCCAATCCTGAGACCCTTCCTATAGCAAGAGATGTGATATCCAAATCCTTCCCATTCCAATCCTGAGACCCTTCCTATAACATGAGATGTGATATCCAACTCCTTCCCATTCCAACCTGAGACACTTCCTATAGCATGAGAAGGGATATCCAACTCCTTCCCAATCCAATCCTGAGACCCTTCCGATAGCAGAGATGTGATATCTCAATGCTTATACCAAACCTGAGACCCTTCCTATAACATGAGATGTGATATCCAACTCCTTCCCGTTCCAAACCTGAGACACTAACTATAGCATATGTGATATCCAACTCCTTCCCATTCCAAACATGAGACCCTTCCTATAGCAAGAAAGTAATATCCAACTCCTACCCATTCCAATCCTGAGACCCTTCCTATAGCAAGAGATGTGATATCCAAATCCTTCCCATTCCAATCCTGAGACCCTTCCTATAACATGAGATGTGATATCCAACTCCTTCCCATTCCAACCTGAGACACTTCCTATAGCATGAGAAGGGATATCCAACTCCTTCCCAATCCAATCCTGAGACCCTTCCTATATCATGAGAAGGGATATCCAACTCCTTCCCAATCCAATCCTGAGACCCTTCCGATAGCAGCGACGTGATATCTCAATGCTTCTACCAAACCTGAGACCCTTCCTTTAGCATGAGATGTGATATCCAAATCCTTCACATTCCAATCCTGAGACCCTTCCTATAGCATGAGATGTGATATCTCAATGCTTCTAATACCAAACCTGAGATCCTTCCTATAACATGAGATGTGATATCCAATTCCTTCCCATTCCAAACCTGAGACCCTTCCTATTGGATGAGATGTGATATCCAACTCCTTCCCATTCCAACCCTGAGACCCTTCCTATAGCATGAGATGTGATGTCTCAATGCTTATACCAAACCTGAGACCCTTCCTATAGCATGAGATGTGATATCCAACTGTTTCCCATTCCAATCCTGAGACCCTTCCTATAGCATGAGATGTGATATCTCAATGCTTCTAATACCAAACCTGAGATCCTTCCTCTAACATGAAATGTGATATCCAACTCCTTCCCTTTCCAAACCTAAGAGCCTATCTATAGCATGAGATGTGATATCCAAGTCCTTCACATTCCAACCCTTAGACCCTTCCTACAGCATGCAATATGATATCTCAATGATTCTAATAACAAACCTGAGACCCGTCCTATAACATGAGATGGGATATCCAACTCCTTCCCATTCCAATCCTGAGACACTTCCGATAGCAGAGATGTGATATCTCAATGCTTATACCAAACCTGAGACCCTTCCTATAACATGAGATGTGATATCCAAATCCTTCCCGTTCCAAACCTGAGACCCTTCCTTTAGCATGAGATGTGATATCCAGCTCCTTCCCATTCCAATCCTGAGACACTTCCGATAGCATGAGATGTGATATCTCAATGCTTCTAATATCAAAACTGAGACCCTCCCTATAGCATGATATGTGATATCTAAGTCCTTCCCATTCCAATCCTGAGACCCTCCCTATAGCATGAGATGTGATATCCAACTCCTTCCCATTCCAATCCTGAGACCCTTCCTATAGCATGAGATATGATATCTCAATACTTCTAATACCAAACGTGAGATCCTTCCGATAACATGAGATGTGATATCCAAATCCTTCCCCTTCCAAACCTGAGACCCTCCCTTTAGCATGAAATGTGATATCCAACTCCTTCCTATTCCAATCCTGAGACTCTTCTGATGGCATGAGATGTGATATCTCAATGCTTCTAATACCAAACCTGAGATCCTTCCGATAGCATGAGATGTGATATCTCAATGCTTCTAATACCAAACCTGAGATCCTTCCTATAACATGAGATGTGATATCCAAATCCTTCCCCTTCCAAACCTGAGACCCTCCCTTTAGCATGAGATGTGATATCTCAATGCCTCTAATACCAAACCTGAGATCCTTCCGATAGCATGAGATGTGATATCTCAATGCTTCTAATACCAAACCTGAGATCATTCCTATAACATGAGATGTGATATCCAAATCCTTCCCATTCCATTCCTGAGACCCTTCTGATAGCATGAGATGTGATATCTCAATGCCTCTAATACTAAACCTGAGATCCTACCTCTAACATGAAATGAGATATCCAACTCTTTCCCCTTCCAAACCTGAGAGCCTTCCTATAGCATGAGATGTGATATCCAAGTCCTTCCCATTCCAATACTGAGACCCTTCCTATAGCTTGAGATGTGATATCCAACTCCTTCCCATTCCAATTCTGAGACCCTTCCTATAGCATGAGATGTCATATCTCAATGCTTATACCAAACCTGAGAGCCTACCTATAGCATGAGATGTGATATCCAAGTCCATCCCATTCCAATCCTTAGACCCTTCCTACAGCATGCGATGTGATATCTCAATGATTATAATACCAAACCAGAGACTCTTCCTATAACATGAGATGGGATATCCAACTCCTTCCCATTCCAATTCTGAGACCCTTCCTATACTATGAGACTTGATATCTCAATGCTTCTAATACCAAACCTGAGACCCGTAATATAACATGAGATGTGATATCCAAATCCTTCCCCTTCCAAACCTTAGACCCTTCCTTTATCATGAGATGTGATATCCAACTCCTTCCCATTCCAATCCTGAGACCCTTCCGATATCATGAGATGTGATATCTCAAAGCTTCTAATATCAAACTTGAGACCCTCCCTATAGCATGAGATGTGATATCCAAGTCCTTCCCATTCCAATCCTGAGACCCTTCCTATAGCATGAGATGTGATATCTCAATGCTTCTAATACCAAACCTGAGACCCTTCCTATAACATGAGATGGGAATATCCAACTCCTTCCCATTCCAATCTTGAGACCCTTCCGATAGCAGAGATGTGATATCTCACTGCTTATACCAAACCTGAGACCCTTCCCATAGCAGGAGATGTGATATCCAACTCCTTCCCATTCCAACCTGAGACACTTCCTATAGCATGAGAAGGGATATCCAACTCCTTCCCAATCCAAGCCTGAGACCCTTCCGATAGCAGAGATGTGATATCTCAATGCTTATACCAAACCTGAGACCCTTCCTATGGCATGAGATGTGATATCCAACTCCTTGCCATTCAAATCCTGAGACCCTTCCTATAGCATGAGAAGGGATATCCAACTCCTTCCCAATCCAATCCTGAGACCCTTCCGATAGCAGCGACTTGATATCTCAATGCTTCTACCAAACCTGAGACCCTTCCTTTAGCATGAGATGTGATATCCAAATCCTTCACATTCCAATCCTGAGACCCTTCCTATAGCATGAGATGTGATATCTCAATGCTTCTAATACCAAACCTGAGATCCTTCCTATAACATGAGATGTGATATCCAATTCCTTCCCATTCCAAACCTGAGACCCTTCCTATTGGATGAGATGTGATATCCAACTCCTTCCCATTCCAACCCTGAGACCCTTCCTATAGCATGAGATGTGATGTCTCAATGCGTCTAATACCAAACCTGAGATCCTTCCTATAACATGAGATGTGATATCCAACTCCTTCCATTCCAATCCTGAGACCCGTCCTATAGCATGAGATGTGATATCTCAATGCTTATACCAAACCTGAGACCCTTCCTATAGCATGAGATGTGATATCCAACTGCTTCCCATTCCAATCCTGAGACCCTTCCTATAGCATGAGAAGTGATATCTCAATGCTTCTAATACCAAACCTGAGATCCTTCCTCTAACATGAAATGTGATATCCAACTCCTTCCCTTTCCAAACCTAAGAGCCTATCTATAGCATGAGATGTGATATCCAAGTCCTTCACATTCCAACCCTTAGACCCTTCCTACAGCATGCAATATGATATCTCAATGATTCTAATAACAAACCTGAGACCCGTCCTATAACATGAGATGGGATATCCAACTCCTTCCCATTCCAATCCTGAGACACTTCCGATAGCAGAGATGTGATATCTCAATGCTTATACCAAACCTGAGACCCTTCCTATAACATGAGATGTGATATCCAAATCCTTCCCGTTCCAAACCTGAGACCCTTCCTTTAGCATGAGATGTGATATCCAGCTCCTTCCCATTCCAATCCTGAGACACTTCCGATAGCATGAGATGTGATATCTCAATGCTTATACCAAACCTGAGAACCTTCCTATGGCCTGAGATGTCATATACAACTCCTTCCCATTCCAATCCTGAGACCCTTCCTTTAGCATGAGATGTGATATCTCAATGCTTATACCAAATCTGAGACCCTTCCTATAGCATGAGATGTGATATCCAATTCCTTCCCATTCCAATCCTGAGACCCTTCCTATAGAATGAGATGTGATATCTCAATGCTTATACCAAACCTGAGAGCCTACCTATAGCATGAGATGTGATATCCAAGTCCATCCCATTCCAATCCTTAGACCCTTCCTACAGCATGCAATGTGATATCTCAATGATTCTAATACCAAACCAGAGACTCTTCCTATAACATGAGATGGGATATCCAACTCCTTCCCATTCCAATCCTGAGCCGCTTCCGATAGCAGAGATGTGATATCTCAATGCTTATACCAAACCTGAGACCCTTCCTATAACATGAGATGTGATATCCAACTCCTTCCGTTCCAAACCTGAGACACTAACTATAGCATATGTGATATCCAACTCCTTCCCATTCCAAACATGAGACCCTTCCTATAGCAAGAAAGTAATATCCAACTCCTACCCATTCCAATCCTGAGACCCTTCCTATAGCAAGAGATGTGATATCCAAATCCTTCCCATTCCAATCCTGAGACCCTTCCTATAACATGAGATGTGATATCCAACTCCTTCCCATTCCAACCTGAGACACTTCCTATAGCATGAGAAGGGATATCCAACTCCTTCCCAATCCAATCCTGAGACCCTCCCGATAGCAGAGATGTGATATCTCAATGCTTATACCAAACCTGAGATCCTTCCTATGGCATGAGATGTGATATCCAACTCCTTCCCAATCCAATCCTGAGACCCTTCCGATAGCAGAGACGTGATATCTCAATGCTTCTACCAAACCTGAGACCCTTCCTTTAGCATGAGATG
The DNA here is from genome assembly GCF_040938575.1 of Ambystoma mexicanum. Lineage (NCBI taxonomy): Eukaryota > Metazoa > Chordata > Amphibia > Caudata > Ambystomatidae > Ambystoma > Ambystoma mexicanum. The sequence continues at coordinate 324,311 of NW_027182342.1, read as the reverse complement.
TGATATCCAAATCCTTCACATTCCAATCCTGAGACCCTTCCTATAGCATGAGATGTGATATCTCAATGCTTCTAATACCAAACCTGAGATCCTTCCTATAACATGAGATGTGATATCCAATTCCTTCCCATTCCAAACCTGAGACCCTTCCTATTGGATGCGATGTGATATCCAACTCCTTCCCATTCCAACCCTGAGACCCTTCCTATAGCATGAGATGTGATGTCTCAATGCTTCTAATACCAAACCTGAGATCCTTCCTATAACATGAGATGTGATATCCAACTCCTTCCATTCAAATCCTGAGACCCGTCCTATAGCATGAGATGTGATATCTCAATGCTTATACCAAACCTGAGACCCTTCCTATAGCATGAGATGTGATATCCAACTGCTTCCCATTCCAATCCTGAGACCCTTCCTATAGCATGAGATGTGATATCTCAATGCTTCTAATACCAAACCTGAGATCCTTCCTCTAACATGAAATGTGATATCCAACTCCTTCCCTTTCCAAACCTAAGAGCCTATCTATAGCATGAGATGTGATATCCAAGTCCTTCCCATTCCAACCCTTAGACCCTTCCTACAGCATGCAATATGATATCTCAATGATTCTAATAACAAACCTGAGACCCGTCCTATAACATGAGATGGGATATCCAACTCCTTCCCATTCCAATCCTGAGACACTTCCGATAGCAGAGATGTGATATCTCAATGCTTATACCAAACCTGAGACCCTTCCTATAACATGAGATGTGATATCCAAATCCTTCCCGTTCCAAACCTGAGACCCTTCCTTTAGCATGAGATGTGATATCCAGCACCTTCCCATTCCAATCCTGAGACACTTCCTATAGCATGAGATGTGATATCTCAATGCTTCTAATATCAAAACTGAGACCCTCCCTATAGCATGATATGTGATATCTAAGTCCTTCCCATTCCAATCCTGAGACCCTCCCTATAGCATGAGATGTGATATCCAACTCCTTCCCATTCCAATCCTGAGACCCTTCCTATAGCATGAGATATGATATCTCAATACTTCTAATACCAAACGTGAGATCCTTCCGATAACATGAGATGTGATATCCAAATCCTTCCCCTTCCAATCCTGAGACCCTCCCTTTAGCATGAGATGTGATATCGAACTCCTTCCTATTCCAATCCTGAGACTCTTCTGATAGCATGAGATGTGATATCTCAATGCTTCTAATACCAAACCTGAGATCCTTCCTATAACATGAGATGTGATATCCAAATCCTTCCCCTTCCAAACCTGAGACCCTCCCTTTAGCATGAGATGTGATATCCAACTCCTTCCCATTCCATTCCTGAGACCCTTCTGATAGCATGAGATGTGATATCTCAATGCCTCTAATACCAAACCTGAGATTCTACCTCTAACATGAAATGTGATATCCAACTCTTTCCCCTTCCAAACCTGAGAGCCTTCCTATAGCATGAGATGTGATATCCAAGTCCTTCCCATTCCAATCCTGAGACCCTTCCTATAACTTGAGATGTGATATCCAACTCCTTCCCATTCCAATTCTGAGACCCTTCCTATACTATGAGACTTGATATCTCAATGCTTCTAATACAGACGTGAGACCCGTAATATAACATGAGATGTGATATCCAAATCCTTCCCCTTCCAAACCTTAGACCCTTCCTTTATCATGAGATGTGATATCCAACTCCTTCCCATTCCAATCCTGAGACCCTTCCGATATCATGAGATGTGATATCTCAAAGCTTCTAATATCAAACTTGAGACCCTCCCTATAGCATGAGATGTGATATCCAAGTCCTTCCCATTCCAATCCTGAGACCCTTCCTATAGCATGAGATGTGATATCTCAATGCTTCTAATACCAAACCTGAGACCCTTCCTATAACATGAGATGGGAATATCCAACTCCTTCCCATTCCAATCCTGAGACCCTTCCGATAGCAGAGATGTGATATCTCAATGCTTATACCAAACCTGAGATCCTTCCTATAACATGAGATGTGATATCCAACTCCTTCCCATTCCAATCCTGAGACACTTCCTATAGCATGAGATGTGATATCTCACTGCTTATACCAAACCTGAGACCCTTCCCATAGCATGAGATGTGATATCCAACTCCTTCCCATTCCAATCCTCAGACCCTTCCTATAGCATGAGATGTGATATCTCAATGCTTCTAATATCAAACTTGAGACCCTACCTATAGCATGAGATGTGATATCCAAGTCCTTCCCATTACAATCCTGAGACACTTCCTATAGCATGAGATGTGATATCCAACTCCTTCCCATTCCAATCCTGAGACCCTTCCTATAGCATGAGATATGATATCTCAATACTTCTAATACCAAACGTGAGATCCTTCCGATAACATGAGATGTGATATCCAAATCCTTCCCCTTCCAAACCTGAGACCCTCCCTTTAGCATGAGATGTGATATCCAACTCCTTCCCATTCCAATCCTGAGACCCTTCTGATAGCATGAGATGTGATATCTCAATGCTTCTAATACCAAACCTGAGATCCTTCCGATAGCATGAGATGTGATATCTCAATGCTTCTAATACCAAACCTGAGATCCTTCCTATAACATGAGATGTGATATCCAAATCCTTCCCCTTCCAAACCTGAGACCCTCCCTTTAGCATGAGATGTGATATCCAACTCCTTCCCATTCCATTCCCGAGACCCTTCTGATAGCATGAGATGTGATATCTCAATGCCTCTAATACCAAACCTGAGATCCTTCCTATAACATGAGATGTGATATCCAAGTCCTTCCCATTCCAATCCTGAGACCCTTCCTATAGCTTGAGATGTGATATCCAACTCCTTCCCATTCCAATTCTGAGACCCTTCCTATACTCTGAGACTTGATATCTCAATGCTTCTAATACCAAACCTGAGACCCGTAATATAACATGAGATGTGATATCCAAATCCTTCCCCTTCCAAACCTTAGACCCTTCCTTTATCATGAGATGTGATATCCAACTCCTTCCCATTCCAATCCTGAGACCCTTCCGATATCATGAGATGTGATATCTCAAAGCTTCTAATATCAAACTTGAGACCCTCCCTATAGCATGAGATGTGATATCCAAGTCCTTCCCATTCCAATCCTGAGACCCTTCCTATAGCATGAGATGTGATATCTCAATGCTTCTAATACCAAACCTGAGACCCTTCCTATTACATGAGATGGGAATATCCAACTCCTTCCCATTCCAATCCTGAGACCCTTCCGATAGCAGAGATGTGATATCTCAATGCTTATACCAAACCTGAGACCCTTCGTATGGCATGAGATGTGATATCCAACTCCTTGCCATTCAAATCTTGAGACCCTTCCTATAGCATGAGAAGGGATATCCAACTCCTTCCCAATCCAATCCTGAGACCCTTCCGATAGCAGAGACGTGATATCTCAATGCTTCTACCAAACCTGAGACCCTTCCTTTAGCATGAGATGTGATATCCAAATCCTTCACATTCCAATCCTGAGACCCTTCCTATAGCATGAGATGTGATATCTCAATGATTCTAATACCAAACCTGAGATCCTTCCTATAACATGAGATGTGATATCCAACTCCTTCCATTCCAATCCTGAGACCCGTCCTATAGCATGAGATGTGATATCGCAATGCTTATACCAAACCTGAGACCCTTCCTATAGCATGAGATGTGATATCCAACTACTTCCCATTCCAATCCTGAGACCCTTCCTATAGCATGAGATGTGATATCTCAATGCTTCTAATACCAAACCTGAGATCCTTCCTCTAACATGAAATGTGATATCCAACTCCTTCCCTTTCCAAACCTAAGAGCCTATCTATAGCATGAGATGTGATATCCAGGTCCTTCCTATTCCAATCCTTAGACCCTTCCTACAGCATGCAATATGATATCTCAATGATTCTAATACCAAACCTGAGATCCTTCCTATGACATGAGATGTGATATCCAACTCCTTCCATTCCAATCCTGAGACCCTTCCTATAGCATGAGATGTGATATATCAATGCTTATACCAAACCTGAGACCCTTCCTATAGCATGAGATGTGATATCCAACTCCTTCCCATTCCAATCCTGAGACCTTTCCTATAGCATGAGATGTGATATCTCAATGCTTCTAATACCAACCCTGAGATCCTTCCTCTAACATGAAATGTGAGATCCAACTCCTTCCCTTTCCAAACCTAAGAGCCTATCTATAGCATGAGATGTGATATCCAAGTCCTTCACATTCCAACCCTTAGACCCTTCCTACAGCATGCAATATGATATCTCAATGATTCTAATAACAAACCTGAGACCCGTCCTATAACATGAGATGGGATATCCAACTCCTTCCCATTCCAATCCTGAGACACTTCCGATAGCAGAGATGTGATATCTCAATGCTTATACCAAACCTGAGACCCTTCCTATAACATGAGATGTGATATCCAAATCCTTCCCGTTCCAAACCTGAGACCCTTCCTTTAGCATGAGATGTGATATCCAGCTCCTTCCCATTCCAATCCTGAGACACTTCCGATAGCATGAGATGTGATATCTCAATGCTTATACCAAACCTGAGAACCTTCCTATGGCCTGAGATGTCATATACAACTCCTTCCCATTCCAATCCTGAGACCCTTCCTTTAGCATGAGATGTGATATCTCAATGCTTATACCAAATCTGAGACCCTTCCTATAGCATGAGATGTGATATCCAATTCCTTCCCATTCCAATCCTGAGACCCTTCCTATAGAATGAGATGTGATATCTCAATGCTTATACCAAACCTGAGAGCCTACCTATAGCATGAGATGTGATATCCAAGTCCATCCCATTCCAATCCTTAGACCCTTCCTACAGCATGCAATGTGATATCTCAATGATTCTAATACCAAACCAGAGACTCTTCCTATAACATGAGATGGGATATCCAACTCCTTCCCATTCCAATCCTGAGCCGCTTCCGATAGCAGAGATGTGATATCTCAATGCTTATACCAAACCTGAGACCCTTCCTATAACATGAGATGTGATATCCAACTCCTTCCGTTCCAAACCTGAGACACTAACTATAGCATATGTGATATCCAACTCCTTCCCATTCCAAACATGAGACCCTTCCTATAGCAAGAAAGTAATATCCAACTCCTACCCATTCCAATCCTGAGACCCTTCCTATAGCAAGAGATGTGATATCCAAATCCTTCCCATTCCAATCCTGAGACCCTTCCTATAACATGAGATGTGATATCCAACTCCTTCCCATTCCAACCTGAGACACTTCCTATAGCATGAGAAGGGATATCCAACTCCTTCCCAATCCAATCCTGAGACCCTCCCGATAGCAGAGATGTGATATCTCAATGCTTATACCAAACCTGAGACCCTTCCTATGGCATGAGATGTGATATCCAACTCCTTCCCAATCCAATCCTGAGACCCTTCCGATAGCAGAGACGTGATATCTCAATGCTTCTACCAAACCTGAGACCCTTCCTTTAGCATGAGATGTGATATCCAAATCCTTCACATTCCAATCCTGAGACCCTTCCTATAGCATGAGATGTGATATCTCAATGCTTCTAATACCAAACCTGAGATCCTTCCTATAACATGAGATGTGATATCCAATTCCTTCCCATTCCAAACCTGAGACCCTTCCTATTGGATGCGATGTGATATCCAACTCCTTCCCATTCCAACCCTGAGACCCTTCCTATAGCATGAGATGTGATGTCTCAATGCTTCTAATACCAAACCTGAGATCCTTCCTATAACATGAGATGTGATATCCAACTCCTTCCATTCAAATCCTGAGACCCGTCCTATAGCATGAGATGTGATATCTCAATGCTTATACCAAACCTGAGACCCTTCCTATAGCATGAGATGTGATATCCAACTGCTTCCCATTCCAATCCTGAGACCCTTCCTATAGCATGAGATGTGATATCTCAATGCTTCTAATACCAAACCTGAGATCCTTCCTCTAACATGAAATGTGATATCCAACTCCTTCCCTTTCCAAACCTAAGAGCCTATCTATAGCATGAGATGTGATATCCAAGTCCTTCCCATTCCAACCCTTAGACCCTTCCTACAGCATGCAATATGATATCTCAATGATTCTAATAACAAACCTGAGACCCGTCCTATAACATGAGATGGGATATCCAACTCCTTCCCATTCCAATCCTGAGACACTTCCGATAGCAGAGATGTGATATCTCAATGCTTATACCAAACCTGAGACCCTTCCTATAACATGAGATGTGATATCCAAATCCTTCCCGTTCCAAACCTGAGACCCTTCCTTTAGCATGAGATGTGATATCCAGCACCTTCCCATTCCAATCCTGAGACACTTCCTATAGCATGAGATGTGATATCTCAATGCTTCTAATATCAAAACTGAGACCCTCCCTATAGCATGATATGTGATATCTAAGTCCTTCCCATTCCAATCCTGAGACCCTCCCTATAGCATGAGATGTGATATCCAACTCCTTCCCATTCCAATCCTGAGACCCTTCCTATAGCATGAGATATGATATCTCAATACTTCTAATACCAAACGTGAGATCCTTCCGATAACATGAGATGTGATATCCAAATCCTTCCCCTTCCAATCCTGAGACCCTCCCTTTAGCATGAGATGTGATATCGAACTCCTTCCTATTCCAATCCTGAGACTCTTCTGATAGCATGAGATGTGATATCTCAATGCTTCTAATACCAAACCTGAGATCCTTCCTATAACATGAGATGTGATATCCAAATCCTTCCCCTTCCAAACCTGAGACCCTCCCTTTAGCATGAGATGTGATATCCAACTCCTTCCCATTCCATTCCTGAGACCCTTCTGATAGCATGAGATGTGATATCTCAATGCTTCTAATACCAAACGTGAGATCCTTCCGATAACATGAGATGTGATATCCAAATCCTTCCCCTTCCAATCCTGAGACCCTCCCTTTAGCATGAGATGTGATATCGAACTCCTTCCTATTCCAATCCTGAGACTCTTCTGATAGCATGAGATGTGATATCTCAATGCTTCTAATACCAAACCTGAGATCCTTCCTATAACATGAGATGTGATATCCAAATCCTTCCCCTTCCAAACCTGAGACCCTCCCTATAGCATGAGATGTGATATCCAACTCCTTCCCATTCCATTCCTGAGACCCTTCTGATAGCATGAGATGTGATATCTCAATGCCTCTAATACCAAACCTGAGATTCTACCTCTAACATGAAATGTGATATCCAACTCTTTCCCCTTCCAAACCTGAGAGCCTTCCTATAGCATGAGATGTGATATCCAAGTCCTTCCCATTCCAATCCTGAGACCCTTCCTATAACTTGAGATGTGATATCCAACTCCTTCCCATTCCAATTCTGAGACCCTTCCTATACTATGAGACTTGATATCTCAATGCTTCTAATACAGACGTGAGACCCGTAATATAACATGAGATGTGATATCCAAATCCTTCCCCTTCCAAACCTTAGACCCTTCCTTTATCATGAGATGTGATATCCAACTCCTTCCCATTCCAATCCTGAGACCCTTCCGATATCATGAGATGTGATATCTCAAAGCTTCTAATATCAAACTTGAGACCCTCCCTATAGCATGAGATGTGATATCCAAGTCCTTCCCATTCCAATCCTGAGACCCTTCCTATAGCATGAGATGTGATATCTCAATGCTTCTAATACCAAACCTGAGACCCTTCCTATAACATGAGATGGGAATATCCAACTCCTTCCCATTCCAATCCTGAGACCCTTCCGATAGCAGAGATGTGATATCTCAATGCTTATACCAAACCTGAGATCCTTCCTATAACATGAGATGTGATATCCAACTCCTTCCCATTCCAATCCTGAGACACTTCCTATAGCATGAGATGTGATATCTCACTGCTTATACCAAACCTGAGACCCTTCCCATAGCATGAGATGTGATATCCAACTCCTTCCCATTCCAATCCTCAGACCCTTCCTATAGCATGAGATGTGATATCTCAATGCTTCTAATATCAAACTTGAGACCCTACCTATAGCATGAGATGTGATATCCAAGTCCTTCCCATTACAATCCTGAGACACTTCCTATAGCATGAGATGTGATATCCAACTCCTTCCCATTCCAATCCTGAGACCCTTCCTATAGCATGAGATATGATATCTCAATACTTCTAATACCAAACGTGAGATCCTTCCGATAACATGAGATGTGATATCCAAATCCTTCCCCTTCCAAACCTGAGACCCTCCCTTTAGCATGAGATGTGATATCCAACTCCTTCCCATTCCAATCCTGAGACCCTTCTGATAGCATGAGATGTGATATCTCAATGCTTCTAATACCAAACCTGAGATCCTTCCGATAGCATGAGATGTGATATCTCAATGCTTCTAATACCAAACCTGAGATCCTTCCTATAACATGAGATGTGATATCCAAATCCTTCCCCTTCCAAACCTGAGACCCTCCCTTTAGCATGAGATGTGATATCCAACTCCTTCCCATTCCATTCCCGAGACCCTTCTGATAGCATGAGATGTGATATCTCAATGCCTCTAATACCAAACCTGAGATCCTACCTCTAACATGAAATGTGATATCCAACTCTTTCCCCTTCCAAACCTGAGAGCCTTCCTATAGCATGAGATGTGATATCCAAGTCCTTCCCATTCCAATCCTGAGACCTTTCCTATAGCTTGAGATGTGATATCCAACTCCTTCCCATTCCAATTCTGAGACCCTTCCTATACTCTGAGACTTGATATCTCAATGCTTCTAATACCAAACCTGAGACCCGTAATATAACATGAGATGTGATATCCAAATCCTTCCCCTTCCAAACCTTAGACCCTTCCTTTATCATGAGATGTGATATCCAACTCCTTCCCATTCCAATCCTGAGACCCTTCCGATATCATGAGATGTGATATCTCAAAGCTTCTAATATCAAACTTGAGACCCTCCCTATAGCATGAGATGTGATATCCAAGTCCTTCCCATTCCAATCCTGAGACCCTTCCTATAGCATGAGATGTGATATCTCAATGCTTCTAATACCAAACCTGAGACCCTTCCTATTACATGAGATGGGAATATCCAACTCCTTCCCATTCCAATCCTGAGACCCTTCCGATAGCAGAGATGTGATATCTCAATGCTTATACCAAACCTGAGACCCTTCGTATGGCATGAGATGTGATATCCAACTCCTTGCCATTCAAATCTTGAGACCCTTCCTATAGCATGAGAAGGGATATCCAACTCCTTCCCAATCCAATCCTGAGACCCTTCCGATAGCAGAGACGTGATATCTCAATGCTTCTACCAAACCTGAGACCCTTCCTTTAGCATGAGATGTGATATCCAAATCCTTCACATTCCAATCCTGAGACCCTTCCTATAGCATGAGATGTGATATCTCAATGATTCTAATACCAAACCTGAGATCCTTCCTATAACATGAGATGTGATATCCAACTCCTTCCATTCCAATCCTGAGACCCGTCCTATAGCATGAGATGTGATATCGCAATGCTTATACCAAACCTGAGACCCTTCCTATAGCATGAGATGTGATATCCAACTACTTCCCATTCCAATCCTGAGACCCTTCCTATAGCATGAGATGTGATATCTCAATGCTTCTAATACCAAACCTGAGATCCTTCCTCTAACATGAAATGTGATATCCAACTCCTTCCCTTTCCAAACCTAAGAGCCTATCTATAGCATGAGATGTGATATCCAGGTCCTTCCTATTCCAATCCTTAGACCCTTCCTACAGCATGCAATATGATATCTCAATGATTCTAATACCAAACCTGAGATCCTTCCTATGACATGAGATGTGATATCCAACTCCTTCCATTCCAATCCTGAGACCCTTCCTATAGCATGAGATGTGATATATCAATGCTTATACCAAACCTGAGACCCTTCCTATAGCATGAGATGTGATATCCAACTCCTTCCCATTCCAATCCTGAGACCTTTCCTATAGCATGAGATGTGATATCTCAATGCTTCTAATACCAACCCTGAGATCCTTCCTCTAACATGAAATGTGAGATCCAACTCCTTCCCTTTCCAAACCTAAGAGCCTATCTATAGCATGAGATGTGATATCCAAGTCCTTCACATTCCAACCCTTAGACCCTCCCTACAGTATGCAATATGATATCTCAATGATTCCAATAACAAACCTGAGACACGTCCTATAACATGAGATGGGATATCCAACTCCTTCCCATTCCAATCCTGAGACACTTCCGATAGCAGAGATGTGATATCTCAATGTTTATACCAAACCTGAGACCCTTCCTATAACATGAGATGTGATATCCAACTCCTTCCCGTTCCAAACCTGAGACCCTTCCTTTAGCATGAGATGTGATATCCAGCTCCTTCCCATTCCAATCCTGAGACACTTCCGATAGCATGAGATGTGATATCTCAATGCTTCTAATATCAAAACTGAGACCCTCCCTATAGCATGATATGTGATATCTAAGTCCTTCCCATTCCAATCCTGAGACCCTTCCTATAGCATGAGATGTGATATCTCAATGCTTCTACCAAACCTGAGACCCTTCCTTTAGCATGAGATGTGATATCCAACTCCTTCCCATTCCAATCCTGAGACCCTTCCTATAGCATGAGATGTGATATCTCAATACTTCTAATACCAAACCTGAGATCCTTCCGATAACATGAGATGTGATATCTCAATACTTCTAATACCAAACCTGAGATCCATACTATAACATGAGATGTGATATCCAACTCCTTCCCTTTCCAAACCTGAGAGCCGTTCTATAGCATGAGATGTGATATCCAGGTCCTTCCCATTCCAATCCTTAGACCCTTCCTACAGCATGCAATATGATATCTCAATGCTTATACCAAACCTGAGAACCTTCCTATGGCCTGAGATGTCATGGCCTGAGATGTCATATACAACTCCTTCCCATTCCAATCCTGAGACCCTTCCTTTAGCATGAGATGTGATATCTCAATGCTTATACCAAATCTGAGACCCTTCCTATAGCATGAGATGTGATATCCAATTCCTTCCCATTCCAATCCTGAGACCCTTCCTATAGCATGAGATGTGATATCTCAATGCTTATACCAAACCTGAGAGCCTACCTATAACATGAGATGTGATATCCAAGTCCATCCCATTCCAATCCTTAGACCCTTCCTACAGCATGCGATGTGATATCTCAATGATTCTAATACCAAACCAGAGACTCTTCCTATAACATGAGATGGGATATCCAACTCCTTCCCATTCCAATCCTGAGCCGCTTCCGATAGCAGAGATGTGATATCTCAATGCTTATACCAAACCTGAGACCCTTCCTATAACATGAGATGTGATATCCAACTCCTTCCCGTTCCAAACCTGAGACACTAACTATAGCATATGTGATATCCAACTCCTTCCCATTCCAAACATGAGACCCTTCCTATAGCAAGAAAGTAATATCCAACTCCTACCCATTCCAATCCTGAGACCCTTCCTATAGCAAGAGATGTGATATCCAAATCCTTCCCATTCCAATCCTGAGACCCTTCCTATAACATGAGATGTGATATCCAACTCCTTCCCATTCCAACCTAAGACACTTCCTATAGCATGAGAAGGGATATCCAACTCCTTCCCAATCCAATCCTGAGACCCTTCCGATAGCAGAGATGTGATATCTCAATGCTTATACCAAACCTGAGACCCTTCCTATGGCATGAGATGTGATATCCAACTCCTTGCCATTCAAATCCTGAGACCCTTCCTATATCATGAGAAGGGATATCCAACTCCTTCCCAATCCAATCCTGAGACCCTTCCGATAGCAGCGACGTGATATCTCAATGCTTCTACCAAACCTGAGACCCTTCCTTTAGCATGAGATGTGATATCCAAATCCTTCACACTCCAATCCTGAGACCCTTCCTATAGCATGAGATGTGATATCTCAATGCTTCTAATACCAAACCTGAGATCCTTCCTATAACATGAGATGTGATATCCAATTCCTTCCCATTCCAAACCTGAGACCCTTCCTATTGGATGAGATGTGATATCCAACTCCTTCCCATTCCAACCCTGAGACCCTTCCTATAGCATGAGATGTGATGTCTCAATGCTTATACCAAACCTGAGACCCTTCCTATAGCATGAAATGTGATATCCAACTGTTTCCCATTCCAATCCTGAGACCCTTCCTATAGCATGAGATGTGATATCTCAATGCTTCTAATACCAAACCTGAGATCCTTCCTCTAACATGAAATGTGATATCCAACTCCTTCCCTTTCCAAACCTAAGAGCCTATCTATAGCATGAGATGTGATATCCAAGTCCTTCACATTCCAACCCTTAGACCCTTCCTACAGCATGCAATATGATATCTCAATGATTCTAATAACAAACCTGAGACCCGTCCTATAACATGAGATGGGATATCCAACTCCTTCCCATTCCAATCCTGAGACACTTCCGATAGCAGAGATGTGATATCTCAATGCTTATACCAAACCTGAGACCCTTCCTATAACATGAGATGTGATATCCAAATCCTTCCCGTTCCAAACCTGAGACCCTTCCTTTAGCATGAGATGTGATATCCAGCTCCTTCCCATTCCAATCCTGAGACACTTCCGATAGCATGAGATGTGATATCTCAATGCTTCTAATATCAAAACTGAGACCCTCCCTATAGCATGATATGTGATATCTAAGTCCTTCCCATTCCAATCCTGAGACCCTCCCTATAGCATGAGATGTGATATCCAACTCCTTCCCATTCCAATCCTGAGACCCTTCCTATAGCATGAGATATGATATCTCAATACTTCTAATACCAAACGTGAGATCCTTCCGATAACATGAGATGTGATATCCAAATCCTTCCCCTTCCAAACCTGAGACCCTCCCTTTAGCATGAAATGTGATATCCAACTCCTTCCTATTCCAATCCTGAGACTCTTCTGATGGCATGAGATGTGATATCTCAATGCTTCTAATACCAAACCTGAGATCCTTCCGATAGCATGAGATGTGATATCTCAATGCTTCTAATACCAAACCTGAGATCCTTCCTATAACATGAGATGTGATATCCAAATCCTTCCCCTTCCAAACCTGAGACCCTCCCTTTAGCATGAGATGTGATATCTCAATGCCTCTAATACCAAACCTGAGATCCTTCCGATAGCATGAGATGTGATATCTCAATGCTTCTAATACCAAACCTGAGATCATTCCTATAACATGAGATGTGATATCCAAATCCTTCCCATTCCATTCCTGAGACCCTTCTGATAGCATGAGATGTGATATCTCAATGCCTCTAATACTAAACCTGAGATCCTACCTCTAACATGAAATGAGATATCCAACTCTTTCCCCTTCCAAACCTGAGAGCCTTCCTATAGCATGAGATGTGATATCCAAGTCCTTCCCATTCCAATACTGAGACCCTTCCTATAGCTTGAGATGTAATATCCAACTCCTTCCCATTCCAATTCTGAGACCCTTCCTATAGCATGAGATGTCATATCTCAATGCTTATACCAAACCTGAGAGCCTACCTATAGCATGAGATGTGATATCCAAGTCCATCCCATTCCAATCCTTAGACCCTTCCTACAGCATGCGATGTGATATCTCAATGATTATAATACCAAACCAGAGACTCTTCCTATAACATGAGATGGGATATCCAACTCCTTCCCATTCCAATTCTGAGACCCTTCCTATACTATGAGACTTGATATCTCAATGCTTCTAATACCAAACCTGAGACCCGTAATATAACATGAGATGTGATATCCAAATCCTTCCCCTTCCAAACCTTAGACCCTTCCTTTATCATGAGATGTGATATCCAACTCCTTCCCATTCCAATCCTGAGACCCTTCCGATATCATGAGATGTGATATCTCAAAGCTTCTAATATCAAACTTGAGACCCTCCCTATAGCATGAGATGTGATATCCAAGTCCTTCCCATTCCAATCCTGAGACCCTTCCTATAGCATGAGATGTGATATCTCAATGCTTCTAATACCAAACCTGAGACCCTTCCTATAACATGAGATGGGAATATCCAACTCCTTCCCATTCCAATCTTGAGACCCTTCCGATAGCAGAGATGTGATATCTCACTGCTTATACCAAACCTGAGACCCTTCCCATAGCAGGAGATATGATATCCAACTCCTTCCCATTCCAACCTGAGACACTTCCTATAGCATGAGAAGGGATATCCAACTCCTTCCCAATCCAAGCCTGAGACCCTTCCGATAGCAGAGATGTGATATCTCAATGCTTATACCAAACCTGAGACCCTTCCTATGGCATGAGATGTGATATCCAACTCCTTGCCATTCAAATCCTGAGACCCTTCCTATAGCATGAGAAGGGATATCCAACTCCTTCCCAATCCAATCCTGAGACCCTTCCGATAGCAGCGACTTGATATCTCAATGCTTCTACCAATCCTGAGACCCTTCCTTTAGCATGAGATGTGATATCCAAATCCTTCACATTCCAATCCTGAGACCCTTCCTATAGCATGAGATGTGATATCTCAATGCTTCTAATACCAAACCTGAGATCCTTCCTATAACATGAGATGTGATATCCAATTCCTTCCCATTCCAAACCTGAGACCCTTCCTATTGGATGAGATGTGATATCCAACTCCTTCCCATTCCAACCCTGAGACCCTTCCTATAGCATGAGATGTGATGTCTCAATGCGTCTAATACCAAACCTGAGATCCTTCCTATAACATGAGATGTGATATCCAACTCCTTCCCGTTCCAAACCTGAGACCCTTCCTTTAGCATGAGATGTGATATCCAGCTCCTTCCCATTCCAATCCTGAGACACTTCCGATAGCATGAGATGTGATATCTCAATGCTTCTAATACCAAACCTGAGATCCTTCCTATAACATGAGATGTGATATCCAAATCCTTCCCCTTCCAAACCTGAGACCCTCCCTTTAGCATGAGATGTGATATCTCAATGCCTCTAATACCAAACCTGAGATCCTTCCGATAGCATGAGATGTGATATCTCAATGCTTCTAATACCAAACCTGGGATCATTCCTATAACATGAGATGTGATATCCAAATCCTTCCCATTCCATTCCTGAGACCCTTCTGATAGCATGAGATGTGATATCTCAATGCCTCTAATACTAAACCTGAGATCCTACCTCTAACATGAAATGAGATATCCAACTCTTTCCCCTTCCAAACCTGAGAGCCTTCCTATAGCATGAGATGTGATATCCAAGTCCTTCCCATTCCAATACTGAGACCCTTCCTATAGCTTGAGATGTGATATCCAACTCCTTCCCATTCCAATTCTGAGACCCTTCCTATAGCATGAGATGTCATATCTCAATGCTTATACCAAACCTGAGAGCCTACCTATAGCATGAGATGTGATATCCAAGTCCATCCCATTCCAATCCTTAGACCCTTCCTACAGCATGCGATGTGATATCTCAATGATTATAATACCAAACCAGAGACTCTTCCGATAACATGAGATGGGATATCCAACTCCTTCCCATTCCAATTCTGAGACCCTTCCTATACTATGAGACTTGATATCTCAATGCTTCTAATACCAAACCTGAGACCCGTAATATAACATGAGATGTGATATCCAAATCCTTCCCCTTCCAAACCTTAGACCCTTCCTTTATCATGAGATGTGATATCCAACTCCTTCCCATTCCAATCCTGAGACCCTTCCGATATCATGAGATGTGATATCTCAAAGCTTCTAATATCAAACTTGAGACCCTCCCTATAGCATGAGATGTGATATCCAAGTCCTTCCCATTCCAATCCTGAGACCCTTCCTATAGCATGAGATGTGATATCTCAATGCTTCTAATACCAAACCTGAGACCCTTCCTATAACATGAGATGGGAATATCCAACTCCTTCCCATTCCAATCTTGAGACCCTTCCGATAGCAGAGATGTGATATCTCACTGCTTATACCAAACCTGAGACCCTTCCCATAGCAGGAGATGTGATATCCAACTCCTTCCCATTCCAACCTGAGACACTTCCTATAGCATGAGAAGGGATATCCAACTCCTTCCCAATCCAAGCCTGAGACCCTTCCGATAGCAGAGATGTGATATCTCAATGCTTATACCAAACCTGAGACCCTTCCTATGGCATGAGATGTGATATCCAACTCCTTGCCATTCAAATCCTGAGACCCTTCCTATAGCATGAGAAGGGATATCCAACTCCTTCCCAATCCAATCCTGAGACCCTTCCGATAGCAGCGACTTGATATCTCAATGCTTCTACCAAACCTGAGACCCTTCCTTTAGCATGAGATGTGATATCCAAATCCTTCACATTCCAATCCTGAGACCCTTCCTATAGCATGAGATGTGATATCTCAATGCTTCTAATACCAAACCTGAGATCCTTCCTATAACATGAGATGTGATATCCAATTCCTTCCCATTCCAAACCTGAGACCCTTCCTATTGGATGAGATGTGATATCCAACTCCTTCCCATTCCAACCCTGAGACCCTTCCTATAGCATGAGATGTGATGTCTCAATGCTTCTAATACCAAACCTGAGATCCTTCCTCTAACATGAAATGTGATATCCAACTCCTTCCCTTTCCAAACCTAAGAGCCTATCTATAGCATGAGATGTGATATCCAAGTCCTTCACATTCCAACCCTTAGACCCTTCCTACAGCATGCAATATGATATCTCAATGATTCTAATAACAAACCTGAGACCCGTCCTATAACATGAGATGGGATATCCAACTCCTTCCCATTCCAATCCTGAGACACTTCCGATAGCAGAGATGTGATATCTCAATGCTCATACCAAACCTGAGACCCCTCCTATAACATGAGATGTGATATCCAAATCCTTCCCGTTCCAAACCTGAGACCCTTCCTTTAGCATGAGATGTGATATCCAGCTCCTTCCCATTCCAATCCTGAGACACTTCCGATAGCATGAGATGTGATATCTCAATGCTTCTAATATCAAAACTGAGACCCTCCCTATAGCATGATATGTGATATCTAAGTCCTTCCCATTCCAATCCTGAGACCCTCCCTATAGCATGAGATGTGATATCCAACTCCTTCCCATTCCAATCCTGAGACCCTTCCTATAGCATGAGATATGATATCTCAATACTTCTAATACCAAACGTGAGATCCTTCCGATAACATGAGATGTGATATCCAAATCCTTCCCCTTCCAAACCTGAGACCCTCCCTTTAGCATGAAATGTGATATCCAACTCCTTCCTATTCCAATCCTGAGACTCTTCTGATAGCATGAGATGTGATATCTCAATGCTTCTAATACCAAACCTGAGATCCTTCCGATAGCATGAGATGTGATATCTCAATGCTTCTAATACCAAACCTGAGATCCTTCCTATAACATGAGATGTGATATCCAAATCCTTCCCCTTCCAAACCTGAGACCCTCCCTTTAGCATGAGATGTGATATCTAACTCCTTCCCATTCCATTCCTGAGACCCTTCTGATAGCATGAGATGTGATATCTCAATGCCTCTAATACCAAACCTGAGATCCTACCTCTAACATGAAATGAGATATCCAACTCTTTCCCCTTCCAAACCTGAGAGCCTTCCTATAGCATGAGATGTGATATCCAAGTCCTTCCCATTCCAATACTGAGACCCTTCCTATAGCTTGAGATGTGATATCCAACTCCTTCCCATTCCAATTCTGAGACCCTTCCTATAGCATGAGATGTGATATCTCAATGCTTATACCAAACCTGAGAGCCTACCTATAGCATGAGATGTGATATCCAAGTCCATCCCATTCCAATCCTTAGACCCTTCCTACAGCATGCGATGTGATATCTCAATGATTCTAATACCAAACCAGAGAGTCTTCCTATAACATGAGATGGGATATCCAACTCCTTCCCATTCCAATTCTGAGACCCTTCCTATACTATGAGACTTGATATCTCAATGCTTCTAATACCAAACCTGAGACCCGTAATATAACATGAGATGTGATATCCAAATCCTTCCCCTTCCAAACCTTAGACCCTTCCTTTATCATGAGATGTGATATCCAACTCCTTCCCATTCCAATCCTGAGACCCTTCCGATATCATGAGATGTGATATCTCAAAGCTTCTAATATCAAACTTGAGACCCTCCCTATAGCATGAGATGTGATATCCAAGTCCTTCCCATTCCAATCCTGAGACCCTTCCTATAGCATGAGATGTGATATCTCAATGCTTCTAATACCAAACCTGAGACCCTTCCTATAACATGAGATGGGAATATCCAACTCCTTCCCATTCCAATCTTGAGACCCTTCCGATAGCAGAGATGTGATATCTCAATGCTTATACCAAACCTGAGATCCTTCCTATAACATGAGATGTGATATCCAACTCCTTCCCATTCCAATCCTGAGACACTTCCTATAGCATGTGATGTGATATCTCACTGCTTATACCAAACCTGAGACCCTTCCCATAGCAGGAGATGTGATATCCAACTCCTTCCCATTCCAATCCTCAGACCCTTCCTATAGCATGAGATGTGATATCTCAATGCTTCTAATGTCAAACTTGAGACCCTACCTATAGCATGAGATGTGATATCCAAGTCCTTCCCATTCCAATCCTGAGACCCTTCCTATAGCATGAGATGTGATATCTCAATGCTTCTAATACCAAACCTGAGATCCTTCCTATAACATGAGATGTGATATCCAATTCCTTCCCATTCCAAACCTGAGACCCTTCCTATTGGATGAGATGTGATATCCAACTCCTTCCCATTCCAACCCTGAGACCCTTCCTATAGCATGAGATGTGATGTCTCAATGCGTCTAATACCAAACCTGAGATCCTTCCTATAACATGAGATGTGATATACAACTCCTTCCATTCCAATCCTGAGACCCGTCCTATAGCATGAGATGTGATATCTCAATGCTTATACCAAACCTGAGACCCTTCCTATAGCATGAAATGTGATATCCAAATCCTTCCCCTTCCAAACCTGAGACCCTCCCTTTAGCATGAAATGTGATATCCAACTCCTTCCTATTCCAATCCTGAGACTCTTCTGATAGCATGAGATGTGATATCTCAATGCTTCTAATACCAAACCTGAGATCCTTCCGATAGCATGAGATGTGATATCTCAATGCTTCTAATACCAAACCTGAGATCCTTCCTATAACATGAGATGTGATATCCAAATCCTTCCCCTTCCAAACCTGAGATCCTTCCTATAGCATGAGATGTGATATCTCAATGCTTATACCAAACCTGAGAGCCTACCTATAGCATGAGATGTGATATCCAAGTCCATCCCATTCCAATCCTTAGACCCTTCCTACAGCATGCGATGTGATATCTCAATGATTCTAATACCAAACCAGAGACTCTTCCTATAACATGAGATGGGATATCCAACTCCTTCCCATTCCAATTCTGAGACCCTTCCTATACTATGAGACTTGATATCTCAATGCTTCTAATACCAAACCTGAGACCCGTAATATAACATGAGATGTGATATCCAAATCCTTCCCCTTCCAAACCTTAGACCCTTCCTTTATCATGAGATGTGATATCCAACTCCTTCCCATTCCAATCCTGAGACCCTTCCGATATCATGAGATGTGATATCTCAAAGCTTCTAATATCAAACTTGAGACCCTCCCTATAGCAAGAGATGTGATATCCAAGTCCTTCCCATTCCAATCCTGAGACCCTTCCTATAGCATGAGATGTGATATCTCAATGCTTCTAATACCAAACCTGAGACCCTTCCTATAACATGAGATGGGAATATCCAACTCCTTCCCATTCCAATCTTGAGACCCTTCCGATAGCAGAGATGTGATATCTCAATGCTTATACCAAACCTGAGATCCTTCCTATAACATGAGATGTGATATCCAACTCCTTCCCATTCCAATCCTGAGACACTTCCTATAGCATGAGATGTGATATCTCACTGCTTATACCAAACCTGAGACCCTTCCCATAGCAGGAGATGTGATATCCAACTCCTTCCCATTCCAATCCTCAGACCCTTCCTATAGCATGAGATGTGATATCTCAATGCTTCTAATGTCAAACTTGAGACCCTACCTATAGCATGAGATGTGATATCCAAGTCCTTCCCATTCCAATCCTAAGACACTTCCTATAGCATGAGATGTGATATCTCAATGCTTCTAATACCAAACTTGAGACTCTTCCTATAACATGAGATGGGATATCCAACTCCTTCCCATTCCAATCCTGAGACCCTTTTGATAGCAGAGATGTGATATCTCAATGTTTATACCAAACCTGAGACCCTTCCTACGGCATGAGATGTCATATTCAACTCCTTCCCATTCCAATCCTGAGACCCTTCCTATAGCATGAGATTTGATATCCAACTCCTTCCCATTCCAATCCTGAGACCCTTCCTATAGCATGAGATGTGATGTCTCAATGCTTCTAATACCAAACCTGAGATCCTTCCTATAACATGAGATGTGATATCCAACTCCTTCCATTCCAATCCTGAGACCCTTCCTATAGCATGAGATGTGATATCTCAATGCTTATACCAAACCTGAGACCCTTCCTATAGCATGAGATGTGATATCCAACTCCTTCCCATTCCAATCCTGAGACCCTTCCTATAGCATGAGATGTGATATCTCAATGCTTCTAATACCAAACCTGAGATCCTTCCTCTAACATGAAATGTGAGATCCAACTCCTTCCCTTTCCAAACCTAAGAGCCTATCTATAGCATGAGATGTGATATCCAAGTCCTTCACATTCCAACCCTTAGACCCTTCCTACAGCATGCAATATGATATCTCAATGATTCCAATAACAAACCTGAGACCCGTCCTATAACATGAGATGGGATATCCAACTCCTTCCCATTCCAATCCTGAGACACTTCCGATAGCAGAGATGTGATATCTCAATGTTTATACCAAACCTGAGACCCTTCCTATAACATGAGATGTGATATCCAACTCCTTCCCGTTCCAAACCTGAGACCCTTCCTTTAGCATGAGATGTGATATCCAGCTCCTTCCCATTCCAATCCTGAGACACTTCCGATAGCATGAGATGTGATATCTCAATGCTTCTAATATCAAAACTGAGACCCTCCCTATAGCATGATATGTGATATCTAAGTCCTTCCCATTCCAATCCTGAGACCCTTCCTATAGCATGAGATGTGATATCTCAATGCTTCTACCAAACCTGAGACCCTTCCTTTAGCATGAGATGTGATATCCAACTCCTTCCCATTCCAATCCTGAGACCCTTCCTATAGCATGAGATGTGATATCTCAATACTTCTAATACCAAACCTGAGATCCTTCCGATAACATGAGATGTGATATCTCAATACTTCTAATACCAAACCTGAGATCCATCCTATAACATGAGATGTGATATCCAGGTCCTTCCCATTCCAATCCTTAGACCCTTCCTACAGCATGCAATATGATATCTCAATGCTTATACCAAACCTGAGAACCTTCCTATGGCCTGAGATGTCATGGCCTGAGATGTCATATACAACTCCTTCCCATTCCAATCCTGAGACCCTTCCTTTAGCATGAGATGTGATATCTCAATGCTTATACCAAATCTGAGACCCTTCCTATAGCATGAGATTTGATATCCAATTCCTTCCCATTCCAATCCTGAGACCCTCCCTATAGCATGAGATGTGATATCTCAATGCTTATACCAAACCTGAGAGCCTACCTATAACATGAGATGTGATATCCAAGTCCATCCCATTCCAATCCTTAGACCCTTCCTACAGCATGCGATGTGATATCTCAATGATTCTAATACCAAACCAGAGACTCTTCCTATAACATGAGATGGGATATCCAACTCCTTCCCATTCCAATCCTGAGCCGCTTCCGATAGCAGAGATGTGATATCTCAATGCTTATACCAAACCTGAGACCCTTCCTATAACATGAGATGTGATATCCAACTCCTTCCCGTTCCAAACCTGAGACACTAACTATAGCATATGTGATATCCAACTCCTTCCCATTCCAAACATGAGACCCTTCCTATAGCAAGAAAGTAATATCCAACTCCTACCCATTCCAATCCTGAGACCCTTCCTATAGCAAGAGATGTGATATCCAAATCCTTCCCATTCCAATCCTGAGACCCTTCCTATAACATGAGATGTGATATCCAACTCCTTCCCATTCCAACCTGAGACACTTCCTAAAGCATGAGAAGGGATATCCAACTCCTTCCCAATCCAATCCTGAGACCCTTCCGATAGCAGAGATGTGATATCTCAATGCTTATACCAAACCTGAGACCCTTCCTATGGCATGAGATGTGATATCCAACTCCTTGCCATTCAAATCCTGAGACCCTTCCTATAGCATGAGAAGGGATATCCAACTCCTTCCCAATCCAATCCTGAGACCCTTCCGATAGCAGCGACGTGGTATCTCAATGCTTCTACCAAACCTGAGACCCTTCCTTTAGCATGAGATGTGATATCCAAATCCTTCACATTCCAATCCTGAGACCCTTCCTATAGCATGAGATGTGATATCTCAATGCTTCTAATACCAAACCTGAGATCCTTCCTATAACATGAGATGTGATATCCAATTCCTTCCCATTCCAAACCTGAGACCCTTCCTATTGGATGAGATGGGATATCCAACTCCTTTCCATTCCAACCCTGAGACCCTTCCTATAGCATGAGATGTGATGTCTCAATGCGTCTAATACCAAACCTGAGATCCTTCCTATAACATGAGATGTGATATCCAACTCCTTCCATTCCAATCCTGAGACCCGTCCTATAGCATGAGATGTGATATCTCAATGCTTATACCAAACCTGAGACCCTTCCTATAGCATGAGATGTGATATCCAACTGCTTCCCATTCCAATCCTGAGACCCTTCCTATAGCATGAGATGTGATATCTCAATGCTTCTAATACCAAACCTGAGATCCTTCCTCTAACATGAAATGTGATATCCAACTCCTTCCCTTTCCAAACCTAAGAGCCTATCTATAGCATGAGATGTGATATCCAAGTCCTTCACATTCCAACCCTTAGACCCTTCCTACAGCATGCAATATGATATCTCAATGATTCTAATAACAAACCTGAGACCCGTCCTATAACATGAGATGGGATATGCAACTCCTTCCCATTCCAATCCTGAGACACTTCCGATAGCAGAGATGTGATATCTCAATGCTTATACCAAACCTGAGACCCTTCCTATAACATGAGATGTGATATCCAAATCCTTCCCGTTCCAAACCTGAGACCCTTCCTTTAGCATGAGATGTGATATCCAGCTCCTTCCCATTCCAATCCTGAGACACTTCCGATAGCATGAGATGTGATATCTCAATGCTTCTAATATCAAAACTGAGACCCTCCCTATAGCATGATATGTGATATCTAAGTCCTTCCCATTCCAATCCTGAGACCCTCCCTATAGCATGAGATGTGATATCCAACTCCTTCCCATTCCAATCCTGAGACCCTTCCTATAGCATGAGATATGATATCTCAATACTTCTAATACCAAACATGAGATCCTTCCGATAACATGAGATGTGATATCCAAATCCTTCCCCTTCCAAACCTGAGACCCTCCCTTTAGCATGAAATGTGATATCCAACTCCTTCCTATTCCAATCCTGAGACTCTTCTGATAGCATGAGATGTGATATCTCAATGCTTCTAATACCAAACCTGAGATCCTTCCTATAACATGAGATGTGATATCCAAATCCTTCCCCTTCCAAACCTGAGACCCTCCCTTTAGCATGAGATGTGATATCTAACTCCTTCCCATTCCATTCCTGAGACCCTTCTGATAGCATGAGATGTGATATCTCAATGCCTCTAATACCAAACCTGAGATCCTACCTCTAACATGAAATGAGATATCCAACTCTTTCCCCTTCCAAACCTGAGAGCCTTCCTATAGCATGAGATGTGATATCCAAGTCCTTCCCATTCCAATACTGAGACCCTTCCTACAGCTTGAGATGTGATATCCAACTCCTTCCCATTCCAATTCTGAGACCCTTCCTATAGCATGAGATGTGATATCTCAATGCTTATACCAAACCTGAGAGCCTACCTATA